>NW_025725953.1:0-248817 GCF_021461395.2 Schistocerca americana
AGCATCGATGTGGACTTGTAACCGGCGAAGCAGGAGCCTCTCGAACAGTTTGCTGAGATGGGGTAGCAAGCTGATCGGCCTATAGTTGGATGGGTGGCGGCGGTCTTTCCCAGGCTTAGGTACTGCCACCACGATGGAATGCTTCCAGGCGCGTGGATAATTCGCAGTTCGCAGGATCCACGAAAAGATGGCTGCCAGATACACAATCGCCGTCCAGGGCAGCTGCTTCAGGACCAAGCCTGGGATGGCATCGACACCAGGGGCTTTGTTGGCAGGCAGAGTCCGTAAGCCCTCGTGAACTTCCTGAGGCGTGACGGGCGGAATGGGGTCGGCTTCCTCCTCCACATCTTGAAGCAGCGCCTCCACGTCGCGTTCAATGTGTGCAACCCGTTGGGGGTCAACTCCCTCGTCGAGCGGGCGAAAGTTGGCTTCGAAGGCGTCAGCCAATGCATTCGCCTTATCGTCGGGCCGGAAGACATCACCAGCAGCCGTTGCAAGAGGCGGGATCCGGGTGCGTCGTTGTGTGAAGAAGCGGATTGACTGAAAATTCATCGGGTCAGGTGTGAATGATCGAAGTTTCTCAGCCCATCGCTGATTCCTATGCGCGATGAGTCTGGCCTTGATGTCCCGCCGGAGGAGGTTGATGTGCCGCTTCAGGTCGCGATTCCGGGTAATCCGCCACTCACGACACAGCCGATTGCGCAGCCGGATCGAGTCCAAGATGTCTGGAGGCAGTCCTGGAGCGGGGACGGTAGTAGGTTTCGGCGGAGGCGTAGCATGGACGAGCGCATCCGTGACGTCAGCAACGAAGTGGTCGATGGAATCACCATTGATGTCTTCTGCAGCACGCACGGTGTCAATGGAGTGGGTGAGCCGTTCCTGGAAGCTGGTCCAGTTCGTTCTTCGGTAGTTGAGGCAGCCGGAGGAATGGTCCGGGGCAACTTGGAGGGTGAAGAGCACTGGGAGGTGGTTCGAATTCAGTGCATGGACCACCTCAGCTGTCAGATGCTGCGGAAGACCCTTGGTGATGGCCACATCAAGCACGTCCGGGCGGCCGTTGGACGGGTAACAGGTGGGCTCTTCCGGGCCGCAAACATACGATTGTGCTTCCTCGGTGGCACGGAGAAGAAGGCGTCCACTCCAGTTGGTGGCCTGAGAATTCCAAGCAGCATGCTTGGAATTCAGGTCCCCAGCGATGAAAAGGCGTCCAGGCATGCGGAGCAGCGCTCGAGCATCTTCGAGGTCCAGCACTCTTCTCGGGCTGCGGTAGACCGCAACAAAGGTGACGGGTCCCGTGCTCGTTTCCACAACGACTGCTGTAGCCTCGATGAGTCCCGTTGCCGGCGGTTGGATCTCATGATGCCGGATAGATCTGCGTATGAAGATGGCCGTCCCTCCTCCTCTCGTCAGCCGGTCCGTCCGGTAGCAACAGTAGTTAGGGATGTTGCTACGAATCCCAGGCTTTAAGAATGTTTCACAGACCATGCATATATCGACGTTATAGTCCGTCAAGAATTGTTGCAATTCAGGCACATCATGGGTGAGACCATCGGCATTATATGCCACAATCCTCAAGTCGTCAAGCCGTCTAATCCTGGCCATGACTGACGGCGGGAGGTGCTGCTGTTGCTGCCGGGAAGGCCCTGGTGAGTGTCGCCTCAACTGTGGCGGCAATGGTAGTTGGCAGTTGAGCCAGCGTGGAGGTGATGCTGGCGAGCGAGGTGGCAATCTGAGTCAGCAAGGCCAGGAGATCGTCTGTACCTGGCTGGTGCTGAGGGCGGATTGCCGGAGGTGGCTGCTGGCGTTGTCCTGGCGGTGCCACAGGCGGTGCCTGAGCAGCTGTTGATCCTGGTGGCTGCATCGAGCGCCGAAGGGCGTCCGCCACAGTGAGGTCATCGCGGATCTTCGCAGCACGTCGGTCCATCAATGTGGGCCAGGCGCGGGCATCAGAAGTCTGCGGCGGAGGCGGCTGCCTGGGTCGGCGGCGACTGGCGGGCGTCGTCTGCTTGAAGGTAGGCGGAAGACCGCGCATTCGTCGACTGGCCTCTTTGTGTTTACTGCACGAACGGAAGTTCGCCGGATGAGCGCCCCCGCAAAGTCCACAGGTCGCTGGCTGATCTCTGCTTCTTGTGCACGTCCTGCTGTCATGATTGGCGCCGCACTTGACGCAAATCCAGGGCATGGTGCACCACCTGGCAACATGGCCGAACCCTTGGCATCGATAACACTGCGTCGGGCCACGGGACTTCCGGAGCTTTTCCACTTTGATTTCCAAGTCGTAGAAGCGTTCCAGGTTGAAAATATCGCGATGTTCTGCTGTATCTGGTAGGATAACCACCCGATGACCAGTCTGCTGGTTGGTTCCCGGCATCCGATGGTGCTCGATCAGAGAGGCCACGAAACCAAGTTCCTCCAGTTCCTCTTTGACATCAGCATGCGCCAATGTGATAGGGATGCCCTTGATGAGCGCCTTGATCGTCGGCGGCCGAACTGCCGGAAAAGTGAACATCGGGATGCCCTTCTGGCCAAGCATGTCGTGGACCAAGATGTAGTCTTCGGTAGACGCTAGCATAAGCTTCAGGTTGCCATCCCCCGACTGTTTGACTGTAAATCCTTGACGGCAGTGTGTTTTAAGCCAGTCATGTAAATCCTTGTACGAATCCTTGTATTGTAGAAAGATCGGCGGTATTTTCCGACGTGGTGCGGTCGGCGTGGGGGCCGACTGGTCATCCATGGGCGTCTCGCCCTCATGCTGCGGCTGCTGTGCCGCGCCATCAGCACGCTGCTGCATCGCACGACGTTGCTGCTGTTCTGCCAGGGAAGAGGCGGCATCTTCTAGCGTGGCCCCTTCGCCCTGCAGCGGCTGGAAGGAGTTTGAGACCTCCAATTCTCTCGCGACGACGAGTCGCCGTGGCCTAGCCTGCTTCTTCAACGGCGGCTGTCGGAAACCCTCGTCCCGCGGTTCATTCCGTGTAAGCCGTCCCGACGTAGAGCGGCCGTCCGCGCTGCTTCTGCGCCGCAACTCCGATCGTCGTTGGTTGATGACCTCCTGCACGGTGGTATCTTCATCTATATCCGAAGAGTAATCCATATCGGCATCCAAAGGCTGCTCTGCCGCGAGGGTACTATTACTTCCCCCCGCGACAGGTCCGGTCGTCGTATGTGCGTCGGCTGATGGCGAGGCGGCCGGTGGGGCAAGCCCCATCGGACCGCGGCCGGCCGACGCGGGCGCAGCCGGAGCACGTGCTCCGGTCGCGCGAGCGCAGAGTGACACGTCCATCCCGTCTGACATCGCTCACTCGACTGGGTAGCAAGCGCGGGAGGCGCGGCGCGGCGGCGCGCAGAGTGGCGGCCGCTCTCTCGGCCGTCCGCGCCCGCCCGCGACACTGGCTGGGCCTTGTGATTCTCTGCTCTGCTGCTGTGCTGTGCTTGCGTGCCTGCCTGCCGTCCCGCTCGCTCTCGCTGTGTGTTACGCGCGTCGTCGAAATGGCAGATCAGGCGGCTACGAACGAGACTGCTGCGGCACCCGCCGCCACCGGCACTACGAAGAAGGCCAAGTCTGCGTCGTCTGCGAAGAAGCCGCGCGCCAAGCCTGCGCACCCGCGCACCTCTGAGATGGTGACGGCCGCCATCAAGAGTCTGAAGGAGCGCGGCGGGTCGTCGCTGCAGGCGATCAAGAAGTACATAGCCGCGCACTACAAGCTGGACGCGGAGAAGCTGGCGCCGTTTATCAAGAAGTACCTCAAGTCGGCCGTCGTGGCGGGCGAGCTGGTGCAGACGAAGGGGAAGGGCGCGTCCGGCTCGTTCAAGCTTGCCGGCGCCGGCGGCGGGGGGGCGGCCGAGGGCGGCAAGGCTCGTGCTGGCGGTGCCAAGAAGAAGCGCGCCGCTCCGGCCAGCAAGGAGAAGAAGGGCGCCCGTGCGGCCGGCGCAAAGAAGGCTGGTGGCGTGAAGGCGGCGACCGGTCGGAAGGCGGGCGCCGCCAAGAAGGCGTCTGCGGCGTCGGCCGCGCCCGCGGGTGCGAAGAAGGCGGCTGCGGCCAAGCCGGCCAAGGCCAAGTCGCCGTCGAAGGCGAAGAAGGCCGCCAAGGTTCCGACGAAGAAGCCGAAGGCGCCGCGCCCGAAGAAGGCGACGACGCCGTCTAAGGCGAAGGCTTCGCCCAAGAAGAAGAAGTAGAGTAGAGGAGAAAGAGATGGGAGAAAGGAAGGGTTTGGCGCTTGACTCCGTCGTCCCCACCCCCCGTCGTCGTCTAGTGGCGCGCAAGAGACGCGCGGCCCAAAACGGCCCTTCTCAGGGCCATCAAAGCACGTCGGGGAAGGTTTTGATTGTCGTGTTGCGTTTGGTGTGGGTGTCTGTCTGGCGTTTCTGTATGCCCGTGGGGATGCTGTTTGCGTGCCGTGGTGGTTGGATTGCGGGGGTCGGTGGCGGGTGTGGGCGGCGGTAGCGGTAAGCGGTGTTGTTGTTGTTGTTGTCGTGGTTGATTGTCGCCGTGTTTGTGGCGGCGGCCGACGGTTGGTTTTTCTGTCACGTTGTTTTGTTTGAATACGTTGGTTGGCTTGCCTGCGTTCGTTCGTCTCGGATGTCTGTCTTGTCGAGTCGTGTCTGGTCTTTGTTTTGTTTTGTTCCTTTGTGTGTGTGTGTGTGTGTGTGTGTTATGTTTTGCAACGGGGGGCACGTTGAGATGTGGAAGGAGTCGGCGGGGATTTCGGTGGCGCGTAGAGCGAGCGAGCGCGCGCGCCTGCCTGGCCGTTGGCCGTCGGAGTGGAGTGCGGGTTTTTTTTGTTTTCGAAACGAAAGCGGCGGCCGGCCAGCCACCCGTGCGGTGTGACGTCGGCCGTTGGGTATTGTGCGCTTTGAGCGCCGGGGAGGGATGATGTGTGATTGTTGCGCGCTGCTAGCAGGCAGGCAGAGTGAGCGGGTGTGGCGGACGGACGGGAAGTGGTGGTTTTTTTTTGTTTTTGGGTTGCGGGGCGAGAGGCAGGCGACCGACAAAGTTTGCTCGCGACGGAGAGATGTTAGTGGCCCTGAAAAGGGCCGTTTTTGTTTGTGCGGTGCGGTGCCGCGGCGCGGTTTAGGCGCGCTCGCCGCGGATGCGGCGCGCGAGCTGGATGTCCTTGGGCATGATGGTGACGCGCTTGGCGTGGATTGCGCACAGGTTGGTGTCTTCGAAGAGGCCGACGAGGTAGGCCTCGCTGGCCTCCTGCAGGGCCATGACTGCGGAGCTCTGGAAGCGCAGGTCGGTCTTGAAGTCCTGGGCGATCTCGCGCACTAGGCGCTGGAATGGCAGCTTGCGGATGAGCAGCTCTGTGCTCTTCTGGTAGCGCCTGATTTCTCGCAGGGCGACGGTGCCCGGCCTGTAGCGGTGGGGCTTCTTGACGCCTCCGGTGGCGGGCGCGCTCTTCCTCGCCGCCTTGGTGGCGAGCTGTTTGCGCGGCGCCTTTCCGCCGGTGGACTTGCGGGCCGTTTGCTTTGTGCGGGCCATGGCGGTAGCGGTAGCGGTAGCGGTAGCGGAGCGGCGTGCGTGGAGGTTAGGTGCGGCGCGGCGTCCGGTGCTGCCTTGACAACGGGCCCGCGCGCCTCCGTGCTGCGCTTATATGCCCTCGGTTGCGCGTGGTGGGGGGAGGGCGGGCCAGAGTCTATATAGGGGGGCGGCGGGCGCGCTGGGCGCAGACCGTAGCCGACTCGCCAGCCGCTGCAGCTGCTGTTTGTGCACGTTTTGCTTTGCCCGAGGAAGGAAGGATGACAGGCCGCGGCAAGGGAGGAAAGGGGCTCGGCAAGGGTGGCGCCAAGCGGCACCGCAAGGTGTTGCGCGACAACATCCAGGGCATCACGAAGCCCGCCATCCGCCGCCTGGCTCGCAGGGGCGGCGTGAAGCGCATCTCTGGTCTGATCTACGAGGAGACCCGCGGGGTGCTGAAGGTGTTCCTGGAGAACGTGATCCGCGACGCGGTGACGTACACTGAGCACGCCAAGCGCAAGACTGTGACGGCCATGGACGTGGTGTACGCCCTGAAGAGGCAGGGGCGCACCCTGTACGGTTTCGGCGGTTAGGCTGCGTCGCAGCGGGCGCTGGCCTTCCCGCGGCCGTGCTTGTGGGTGGGAGAGACTAGAAAACGGCCCTTTTCAGGGCCACCACACTGTTCGGAAGTTGAAAAGTGCGAAAGAGTCTGTGTTGTTGTTGCTGCGTGTGTGCGCTGTGTTGTTTGTTTGTTTCTTTCTTTCTTTCCGTTTGAGCGACGTGATGTGACTGGGAGGGGAGAAGGAAAGGAAACGTGTCATGTGGCTGGCTGTGTGTGGAGCTGCTTCGTTTGTGTGTTTGTTATTGTGTGTCTTTGTATCGATCGCGACGGAGATGGCGGGCTGTGTGTTGTTGTGCGAGAGGCGGTGATTATTTGCTTGCGTGGTTTGGCTCTGTGTGTTTGTTTGCGGCGGCGGCGTTGGGGTTTCCGAGGCAAGGCGTGTGGGCATAGGCGGCCGGATCAGCTGTTTCGTTCGTGTCGACGGCCGTAGCGCGCGGGAGTGGAGGGCGGTGTGTCGACACGCCTCCCTTTAACAATGGTCATTATTGCTGCCGTTGTCGGTTTGGAAGGCGACTGCGACCGTGCAAAATGTGTGTGTGTGTGTGTGTGTGTTTTGGGCCACACGGGCTGTGTGGACGACAAGATGGCGGACGTGCGCCGGCGGCGGCTGTGCTGTGACGGTGCAAAGTTAAAACAAAACAAGGTGCGGCGAGGACGACTGAAATTTTGCTTTGGACGTAGGTTTGTGTGGTGGCCCTGAAAAGGGCCGATTGTTGTGGGCCGAGCCGGCAAAGCGCGTTGCGTGCAGGGGAGCACGCGGCGGCTGCGATTGCCTGGCCTCCTTTAGGCCTTCTTCTCGGTCTTCTTTGGCAGCAGGACGGCCTGGATGTTGGGCAGGACACCACCCTGTGCGATGGTGACGCCCGACAGGAGCTTGTTGAGCTCCTCGTCGTTGCGGATGGCAAGCTGCAGGTGGCGCGGGATGATGCGCGTCTTCTTGTTGTCGCGGGCCGCGTTTCCGGCCAGCTCGAGCACCTCAGCCGCGAGGTACTCCATGACGGCGGCGAGGTAGACGGGCGCCCCGGCGCCGACGCGCTCTGCGTAGTTTCCCTTGCGCAGGAGGCGGTGGATTCTGCCGACCGGGAACTGGAGCCCAGCCCTGCTTGAGCGGGACTTTGACTTGCCCTTGACTTTGCCTCCCTTTCCGCGTCCGGACATGGCGATGGGCTAGCGACGGTGCACACGAAACGGAAACGAAAACGACCGGTGCGAGCGGCAGCGAGTCGAGCAGCGGAGTGCGTGCCGGCGCAGCCGGGGTGGGGGTGCTTTATGGGCTCGGGTGCGGCGGCCGGTTGCGCGCGCGCCCCATTGGTCGGCGGCCGCAACAGGGCGAGCTGGTAAAGGTGCGGCGGCGGCTGGCGGCGGGTGCCACTGTGTGGGGAGACGCTGACTAGAGCGGAGCGCTTGCTACTGGTGTTGCTGCTGCCGTACGTTGGTTCGAGATGCCGCCCAAGACTAGCGGGAAGGCCGCCAAAGAAGGCTGGCAAGGCGCAGAAGAACATTTCGAAGGGCGACAAGAAGAAGAAGCGCAAGAGGAAGGAGAGCTATGCCATCTACATCTACAAGGTGCTGAAGCAGGTGCACCCTGACACGGGCATCTCGTCGAAGGCGATGAGCATCATGAACAGCTTCGTGAACGACATTTTCGAGCGCATTGCGGCCGAGGCTTCTCGCCTGGCGCACTACAACAAGCGCTCGACCATCACGTCCCGCGAGATCCAGACCGCTGTGCGGCTGTTGCTGCCTGGCGAGCTGGCCAAGCACGCCGTGAGCGAGGGCACGAAGGCGGTGACCAAGTACACGAGCTCCAAGTAAGGAGGTGGCTCTGGAATGGAAGGAAGGATGGAGAAGGCTCCTCCGTTGCGAGAGCGGCAAAACGGCCCTTTTCAGGGCCACCAACTTGCCTTTTGCGGGAAGGGCGGAATTGTTGTTGTTGTTTGTGTGTGTGGACGGCTGTGATGTATGTGTGCATTTTGATTGTGGGTGGGGGGGCGCGTCAAAGCGTGTTGCGCGGGGTACGGCCACGAGGTTGGTCGCCGTGGCGTGGAATGGTGGCACGCCTCGTTGGCGTGGTTTTTGACCCATTGGTGTTGTTGGGGTGTGTGTGTGTGTTACCCGTCTGCGAGGGGGGACAGTGCGATCGGCGACTTTTGTGTCACCGTAACGACGGCCGTTTGCGGGTTTGTTTTTTTGCACATCATACATGGCGAGGGTGAAATGTGAAATGTTTTTGTTTTGTTTTTTTGCCGCCCACTATTCCCTTTGCTGTACGCCGAGTTTGACAATGGTGCGACGTAACTGCAGCGTGGAGGTGTGTGAGTGACGTTGAAATGAACGTGCCATTAAGACGCATTGTTGTTGTATTGTACTGTACGTGTACGGCGACACGCACGATGATGTACCATTCGACTCTGATGTTTGATAGCCGTGTCTGACTGATTGCGTACGACGCACGCACACCGATGTCGTCATTCAAGATGCACGCTAGACGACGACGGCGGCGGCGGCGGTGGTCGTTTGTTTGGCGAATGTCTGTACACGTGTTTGTCTGTGTCCATCCGGTATGTATTTGTTTGTTTGAAAGTGTTTTGTGTGTCGGTGACGTGGTCCGATCCGTCGCCCCCTGAGTAACTGTCGATCGGCGCGATAGACCGGCGTCACGCAACTGAACCGAAGTCTTGGGCACACCCGTCATACTGTTGTACACCGTCGCGCTGAGAACGGTAACGAAAGGTTGACGTTGATCGGTCGAATGTCTGGGCAGAACGTGAGGAATGAGGCAAGAGTGCAAGGAGGGGGGGCAAAAGAGAGAGGAAGGGAAAAAGGGGAGAAACGCATTCGTAGAGCAACGGAACGTTCCCGTGTCGGAGGCGTATTGGAGCCGCACTGAAATGCGTTTAACGGCGGCGCGGCTGCAAGTGTCTGCCGTGGTGAACGTTACCTTTGACGGCTGCATTGGGCTTTGCCTTTGCTTTCGCTTTCGCTTTCGCGTTCGCTTTCGCTTTCCCGGATGTACGTAACGTTTGTTGATATGGTTCTGAGGAAGAGTGTATGACAGTGCCGTGCCGTCCATGTTCGTGTGCCCTCCCATTGTGTGTATGCTATTGTCTGTGTACTTGAATGATGTATGTAGGTGTTAGTGGACATGTTTTACCAGTGGGGGGAAATGGATCGTCGATAGTTGCCGTCACTCTGTCACGGTCGAGATGACGCACCCTCCGTACAGAAAGGTGTCGAGAAAGTGAGTGTGTGTGTGCGTCCGTGAATTGGCAGCGTTTGGAGGTGGGCGTGCCCTGCATGTGGCCCGGAAAAGGCTGTTCGTTAGGCGGTAGTGTTGTGTGGACAGGGGAGGGGCATGCGTAACGCTGCTGGCATGGCATTTCGGGAGATGGGAGGGGGCAAACGAGGAAACGAGGAGCGGCGGCCAAAGACGGGACGGGGAGGGGCGCGGTGTGGGTGGCTTGCGCCTGTGCTCGGCGTTGTGGTTTGTGCAAAAGAGGAGGAGAAAAACAATGTGAGTTGCCAGGGAGGGGAGCGGTGTTGTGTTGTGGTTGTCAGTGAACGTGGCGAGACGGACGGATGCGCGGAGGGGCGGGGGCGGCGCATTTCGCCGGTGCCGTGCCGTGCCGTGCCTGAAAGCCGCGTGGTCGCTGTGTTGTTGGTGGCGTGGGGGCGAGGAGAGTACCGTACGGGTGTGCTTGTGCGCCGGAAATGGCACACTGCGCCCGCCCGTCTTGGAGGCTGATGGCTGTGGTGTGGAAATGGGGCGCGGTGATGTTGAAGCACAGAAAAGAAACCAAGAAAACGGAAGGCGTGATGCGGCGGTGGTGGTGAGAGCGGGAAAAACAAAACAAAAGAAAAAAAACAACAAAAAAAAAGAAGGAAAAACAACAAGAAACAAAAAAGAAAACAAAAAGTCTATCAATATTAAAATGTAAATGGAAATGGACCCAGGTATAACCTCCCTGCACAAATAGCAGAGAGTCCGATGATAATAAAAATGTGCCAGAATGTTAACGTCCCTACAAAACAAACCCAACGATAATATTAATGAAAGAGTGAACCGTATGTAACATTGCAACAGACATAATGAAACCTGATAAATTGTATAAGGGCAGCAGCCGTTGACCTTTGGCCCTGTATTCAGAATAAAAAGAGCCAAAGATCGTTACCCCAATGAAAAAGACACTGAAACACGTATGTAACATAGTAGCGATGGCGAGACATTGTAGCATCTGTGACCAGAGAGTTTGCGCTGGACTGCGCGAGTGTTGCGAGCGGTTCTCAGTCAGTCAGTCAGTCTGTGTAGTTGAGGGCTGTACTCTGTCAGTAGTCGTCGCGTGCAGTACGCTAATAGTCGTCATGCAGAGCGGTCGGTCAGTAGTAGCAGCCGAGTGCGGTTGTGTGATGTAGGCGGTCGGCAACACTGGTCAAGATGGTGAATAAGGTATACTGTTAATTGATATAATCGTTAGATAATGAGAAATTGTATTTATTGTAATTATTCTCCAACAAGTTCCCCAATAATAATTTTTATTTCAAAAGCATTTTTCAAACATTTAATCTTTTATTGAACTAAAGAGTTCGTTCCACTTCTTTGAAGAAAAATGTCACTAAAATCACAAAGAAAGAGAATATTATTATTTGCAATGCAGTTCCTCCAAGCGCTGCGCAACAACCAGAGCAGAAATGTGACATCCATTTATTCGGAGGTAAGACTTTTAATTCTGATTGTTTTGCACAGGGCCAAAGACCGATATTTCGGTTTAATTGAAGTTTCTTGTCACTGAACGGACTTTTGTAAATGTTGTGTGAAGACTTTATATTTGAGTCAGATTGCGAATTGCACATTTTTGTTGCCATTTTCAATACCTCTCATTGTGGGCGAGGTTACAATTAGCGCAATGTCCATTAGCATCCGTAAATAACATTGTCCATTATTTTAAATATTGCTGGGAGGTTACAACACACACACACACAAAACAAAAAACAAAAAAAAACAAAAAATTGCATTTATATCCGCTCCTCAATTGTAGATACCCCTTACACAGCTGTGTGCAATGAATGAGTGCTGGCTGGTAATTAATTGCACTCCTTGGAGGGAAATGCCATAGGAAGTAGTCTTTAAAAAGTGAATGTTTTTCGTTAAGAGACAAAAGTTACTTTAGAAAAAAAGTAATAGTGGGGCTTTTGTTGTTGAACAAAATAAGTACAATGAACATACGTTATCAGATTTGCGCAATGCAGCGTCACACCACCTTTTGATTATAACACAATATACTATACATCGTCCCGAACCGTGACCAGAGTCGCGAGACGAGCAGAGCACGCCGCCGACGCCCGCTCAGTACAACCGTCCACCCGCTACTACTGTCGACCGACTACTACCTCTCCCGACTCGCGCTACAATATATATAACAACTGTTCCTGGCGACCCGGTGCGTGCAACTACTGTCGTCTGGCGCGGTCCAAGCGCCGACTAGCAGCGATAAAGAACTCTCTGGTCAGACAGAGATGCTGTCATGCCTCGCCATCGCTCTGGTAATGAATACATACGTGGTGCAGCGTGCGTACCACCGGAACACGCAGTGGCGGAGCCAAAGACTGTGTTGTCGAGGTCGAGTGCGAGTGGGAAGAGAGGCAGCGTCGGCACGGAGATGCAAGCGAGCGCGAGACGCACGGGGGCTGCGGCGTGGCGCGTTTGCGGTCGGCGCCTTTGGTGGCAACGGCCGGGACAAGCAGCGGTGTATGGTGTGGTGCGGGGCGGACAGGGGCGGCGGTGGACGGGGAGGAGGCGGCGCGACGACGGCATGGGGGCGAAAACGGGACGGGGGACGGCGGATGTTGAGAGGCGTCACGCGCGGACAGGACACAGACACAGAGACACACAGATTGGAAAGGGAGGGTGCGCGGTAGTAGTTGGGAATGTGCGTACCGTGCGGGATGGGAGTGGGCGAGGAACACGGTCGTGGCCCCTGTTTTGGGTGCGTGTGATGACGTCGGTGTGTTGTGGGAAGGGAAGGTGCTGTGGCGGCGGCGCGTAATGGGCGTAGGCCGAAAAGAGAAAGGAACGTGGGCAGTGTGTTGGCAAGCGTCGGTTCGACTGCGACGTTGATGGGCAGGGCAGGGCAAGGTTAATGGTGGTAGGAGTAGGCGTGTGGGCGCAAAAAATCTGCCGCTGCAGGCGGTGCCGTAACCGCCATGGCGGGAAGGAGAGAGGGCCAAAGAAAGAAAGAAAGAAAGAAGAAAACAAAAAAAAAAAAAGGAGGGGGGGGGGGCGAAAGTGGAGAGGCGGTGGTGTGAGAAGGGCGGGGGCGGAAGGAAGGCAGGAAGGACAAGAGGCGAGGCGACGGCTTGCTTTGTGTATCGGTCGGTCTCTGGCTATGCTTCGTTTTCTGCAGCAGGGTCGGTGCGCGGCGTGGCTCGCGGCAGTGGGAACGCCTGGTGGCTGGACGGCCAGCAATGCGGTTGGATGGGCGGCCACAGCACCGCACCTGTGCCCGAGGAGGAGACGCTGGCGGCGGGCCCTGAGGTGAGGCCGGCTCGGCTGGGGCTGTGGATGTGTAGGTGTGCGCCGCTGCTGCAACAACGAGTAAAACGCGAGAAGAAGGGATGGCGGTAGAGAGGAAAAAAAGAAAAAGGTCGTGTTGTGTTGATGCGCAGGCAGACGCGTACAGAGGGACGAGCCCGGTCTGCAGCAGGGTGTGGCCGTGCCGAGTGCAGAGCAGCGGCGGCTCGGTTCGGTTCGGCCCGGCCCGGCGGGCCGCGCTGTTGTCGCGGACGTGAGCGCCCCCTGGCGGGTGGCCGGAGGCGGCGCGGCGTGTTGGACGTGTGGCTGGTGGCAGTGCACAATTTGCGAGTGGCTGGCGGTGTGGTGTGGCGGTTGGCGCGTCGGGCGGCGGAGAGGTATGTGTTGCGGGCGCCCTTTGCTGCGCTGCGTCGTTGCGTGTGCCGTACAGGGCGGGCGCTTGTCGACTGTGTGGGCGGTGTGGCGAATTGGCGTGAAACGGCTGCCGAGAGGTGTGTGGTAGCGAGCCGGTCGGTGGTGTCAGTGCGAAGGGGAATGTGCGTGCGTTTGGCGGTTTCGGTGTGCTTTTTGCGGCGTGAGAGTGGGAATTAGTGGGGCCGGCTGTTGTGTTGGTTCCTTGTGTCTTGTGTCGCGTAGCTTGATGGCAACGTGGAAGGACGCCGGTTTCGTTTCGAGCCTTGCGTGTGGTTGTCGACGTTGACTGGTTGGCGTGTGCCGATGCACGTGCATGTGTGGGTCGCGAGTGCGTTTTTGGCTGGCTGTGTGTGTGTGTGTGTGTTTTGGGGGGGAAGGGGGAGGCGGTGGTGAAAGTGCAGTCGTTGCCACGGGCGTCGTCGGGTGGGGCTGGGGCTGTGCGTCGTGGCGGAAAGGTGGTAGGTTGCGGGAAGCGAGCCCGTCGTTGACGGTGTCGCGTGAGTTGTGAATCGAGTGGGGCGCGGGGCGCGGGACAGGAGCAGCGTGCCGCTGCGTCGTGGTCGTCAGCAGAGGCTGTGCGTGTGCTTGTCCTTTTTGTGGGCGGTTCGTGCGAGGCGTTTTTGTTTTGTGTTGCCCTAGTTGTTAGTTTATTTTGTTTGTGTTTGTTATTTTGAGACGACGACTGGTTGGTGGCGTGCGCGCGAAGTGGCGGTGTGCGCTTCCCGTGTCGTTTGTGTTGTTTGGTTTTTTTGTTTTTGTGTGTTTTTGTTTTTTTTTTTTTTTTTTTTTTTTTTTTTTGCACTGGGCCCCGGTGGGTGGGTGCGTGTGTGTCGATTGCCGGCTGGCGAAAGGTGCGCCATCGGCGGGGTGGGTCGCCGGCACAAGTAGAGGCGGCGGCGTTGTTGCTGTTGTTGTGTGGTGTTTGTTTTGTTCGGCTGTGTCGGCGAGCTGTGTTGCGGTGCGTGTGAATGGTGGTGCAAAAGTGCTGGCGTTGGGGCTGCGACTGCGACGGCGACGGCGGCGAGCCGCGGGCGCGCCATTGATAGTGATGTTGTGAACAGCGGCTGTGTACGGTAGTGGTGTTGTTGTAGCACGACGTGCATCCGGGCCGGCGCGGAAAGCGCAGTTGCGGGCGGTTGCCCTTCGGTGCCAGCCATGTCGCGTGAGCGGCGGGTTGCTCTGGTGTCGACACGTGGTGCTCTGGGTTGTTGTGTGGTGCCCTTTGGCCGGTGGGGGTGGTTCGCGTGTGTCTCGTTCGCGCTCGGTGTCTGGTCGTGGTCGTGCTGCTCCCCCGTCTGTCGGCGGTTTCCGACGTCGTCTGTACGTTTTTGTTCGTTTGCGGCGTGCCTGCCGACGTCGTCCCGTCGCGACCTTTCAACCGAAAGTGTGGCGCCCGAAGGTGAACGAACGTAACCCTGACCTCGGCGCTTTACGCTGAGCCGAGCGAACCGAACCGAACCTAACCTGTGGTGTGGCGAGGTGAGCTCAGCCTGTGAGCCCCTAACGTCTACGTAAGGTAAGCTGTCCGGCTCACGCCTCACGTTTTTGAACGCTTTTTTAACCTACGTTTGACGCTTCTTAACCTAGCACTGACCCCTTAACCTAACGTGTAACCTAACCTAACCTAACCTAACCTAACCTAACCTAACCTAACCTAACCTCTGACGCCTGACGTGTTTGAATGCTTAACCTAAGTTTGACGCTTAACCTAACCCAAGTCCCCTTAACCTAACCCACGTCCACCTAACCTAACCTAACCTAACGTAGACGTGTAAACGTAATGTGTAACGCGTAACGTGTAAGGTCGGCTGTCGTGTGTGCTTGACGGCAGATTGGGTTGGTCTGTAGATTCGGATTGCGGTTTGCCTCGGTCGAGGGGTTGGGTCGGAAGCGGCGAGGGGCGGCGGCGCCTGTTGCGCAGGCGGCGTCCGTTTGCGGCGGGCAATTGTTGAGAAACGGCTGTGAATGTTGGCGGGCGAGAGGAGGAGGACGGCGCGCGATGTGGCCCGACGGCTGCGGGCCGATCGGGAAACGGCGGGAGGGCGACGGAAGGCGATGGGGCGGCGGAGGCGCGTTTGCACGGCCGTCATCGCCGCACGCCTCGGCTTGTGTGGCTGTGGCGCCGGCCGCGCTGGCCGGGCTGCCGCGGCGACGGTGTGGGAGTTTTGCCGAAGGTTTGGCCATTGTGGCGGGTCGTCGGCTGGGGCTGTGGGGGCGGCATTTGGGCGGGGGCGGCGATTCTCGGCGGGCCGACCCAGGCTGTAGCGCGCGGTAGCTGCAGTTTGGCCGTGGTTTGCGGCGCTGCCGTGGCGACTGGTTGGCGACTGTGGTGTGGCTGTGTGTAGCCCCATCCTCGGTGGTTTGAAAGGCGCGGGCGGTTGTGGCGCAGGTTTGGGGCTGCTCCGCACAGGCTGTCGGACGTTGGGCGGTAGCAAGCGCGGGAGGCGCGGCGCGGCGGCGCGCAGAGTGGCGGCCGCTCTCTCGGCCGTCCGCGCCCGCCCGCGACACTGGCTGGGCCTTGTGATTCTCTGCTCTGCTGCTGTGCTGTGCTTGCGTGCCTGCCTGCCGTCCCGCTCGCTCTCGCTGTGTGTTACGCGCGTCGTCGAAATGGCAGATCAGGCGGCTACGAACGAGACTGCTGCGGCACCCGCCGCCACCGGCACTACGAAGAAGGCCAAGTCTGCGTCGTCTGCGAAGAAGCCGCGCGCCAAGCCTGCGCACCCGCGCACCTCTGAGATGGTGACGGCCGCCATCAAGAGTCTGAAGGAGCGCGGCGGGTCGTCGCTGCAGGCGATCAAGAAGTACATAGCCGCGCACTACAAGCTGGACGCGGAGAAGCTGGCGCCGTTTATCAAGAAGTACCTCAAGTCGGCCGTCGTGGCGGGCGAGCTGGTGCAGACGAAGGGGAAGGGCGCGTCCGGCTCGTTCAAGCTTGCCGGCGCCGGCGGCGGGGGGGCGGCCGAGGGCGGCAAGGCTCGTGCTGGCGGTGCCAAGAAGAAGCGCGCCGCTCCGGCCAGCAAGGAGAAGAAGGGCGCCCGTGCGGCCGGCGCAAAGAAGGCTGGTGGCGTGAAGGCGGCGACCGGTCGGAAGGCGGGCGCCGCCAAGAAGGCGTCTGCGGCGTCGGCCGCGCCCGCGGGTGCGAAGAAGGCGGCTGCGGCCAAGCCGGCCAAGGCCAAGTCGCCGTCGAAGGCGAAGAAGGCCGCCAAGGTTCCGACGAAGAAGCCGAAGGCGCCGCGCCCGAAGAAGGCGACGACGCCGTCTAAGGCGAAGGCTTCGCCCAAGAAGAAGAAGTAGAGTAGAGGAGAAAGAGATGGGAGAAAGGAAGGGTTTGGCGCTTGACTCCGTCGTCCCCACCCCCCGTCGTCGTCTAGTGGCGCGCAAGAGACGCGCGGCCCAAAACGGCCCTTCTCAGGGCCATCAAAGCACGTCGGGGAAGGTTTTGATTGTCGTGTTGCGTTTGGTGTGGGTGTCTGTCTGGCGTTTCTGTATGCCCGTGGGGATGCTGTTTGCGTGCCGTGGTGGTTGGATTGCGGGGGTCGGTGGCGGGTGTGGGCGGCGGTAGCGGTAAGCGGTGTTGTTGTTGTTGTTGTCGTGGTTGATTGTCGCCGTGTTTGTGGCGGCGGCCGACGGTTGGTTTTTCTGTCACGTTGTTTTGTTTGAATACGTTGGTTGGCTTGCCTGCGTTCGTTCGTCTCGGATGTCTGTCTTGTCGAGTCGTGTCTGGTCTTTGTTTTGTTTTGTTCCTTTGTGTGTGTGTGTGTGTGTGTGTGTTATGTTTTGCAACGGGGGGCACGTTGAGATGTGGAAGGAGTCGGCGGGGATTTCGGTGGCGCGTAGAGCGAGCGAGCGCGCGCGCCTGCCTGGCCGTTGGCCGTCGGAGTGGAGTGCGGGTTTTTTTTGTTTTCGAAACGAAAGCGGCGGCCGGCCAGCCACCCGTGCGGTGTGACGTCGGCCGTTGGGTATTGTGCGCTTTGAGCGCCGGGGAGGGATGATGTGTGATTGTTGCGCGCTGCTAGCAGGCAGGCAGAGTGAGCGGGTGTGGCGGACGGACGGGAAGTGGTGGTTTTTTTTTGTTTTTGGGTTGCGGGGCGAGAGGCAGGCGACCGACAAAGTTTGCTCGCGACGGAGAGATGTTAGTGGCCCTGAAAAGGGCCGTTTTTGTTTGTGCGGTGCGGTGCCACGGCGCGGTTTAGGCGCGCTCGCCGCGGATGCGGCGCGCGAGCTGGATGTCCTTGGGCATGATGGTGACGCGCTTGGCGTGGATTGCGCACAGGTTGGTGTCTTCGAAGAGGCCGACGAGGTAGGCCTCGCTGGCCTCCTGCAGGGCCATGACTGCGGAGCTCTGGAAGCGCAGGTCGGTCTTGAAGTCCTGGGCGATCTCGCGCACTAGGCGCTGGAATGGCAGCTTGCGGATGAGCAGCTCTGTGCTCTTCTGGTAGCGCCTGATTTCTCGCAGGGCGACGGTGCCCGGCCTGTAGCGGTGGGGCTTCTTGACGCCTCCGGTGGCGGGCGCGCTCTTCCTCGCCGCCTTGGTGGCGAGCTGTTTGCGCGGCGCCTTTCCGCCGGTGGACTTGCGGGCCGTTTGCTTTGTGCGGGCCATGGCGGTAGCGGTAGCGGTAGCGGTAGCGGAGCGGCGTGCGTGGAGGTTAGGTGCGGCGCGGCGTCCGGTGCTGCCTTGACAACGGGCCCGCGCGCCTCCGTGCTGCGCTTATATGCCCTCGGTTGCGCGTGGTGGGGGGAGGGCGGGCCAGAGTCTATATAGGGGGGCGGCGGGCGCGCTGGGCGCAGACCGTAGCCGACTCGCCAGCCGCTGCAGCTGCTGTTTGTGCACGTTTTGCTTTGCCCGAGGAAGGAAGGATGACAGGCCGCGGCAAGGGAGGAAAGGGGCTCGGCAAGGGTGGCGCCAAGCGGCACCGCAAGGTGTTGCGCGACAACATCCAGGGCATCACGAAGCCCGCCATCCGCCGCCTGGCTCGCAGGGGCGGCGTGAAGCGCATCTCTGGTCTGATCTACGAGGAGACCCGCGGGGTGCTGAAGGTGTTCCTGGAGAACGTGATCCGCGACGCGGTGACGTACACTGAGCACGCCAAGCGCAAGACTGTGACGGCCATGGACGTGGTGTACGCCCTGAAGAGGCAGGGGCGCACCCTGTACGGTTTCGGCGGTTAGGCTGCGTCGCAGCGGGCGCTGGCCTTCCCGCGGCCGTGCTTGTGGGTGGGAGAGACTAGAAAACGGCCCTTTTCAGGGCCACCACACTGTTCGGAAGTTGAAAAGTGCGAAAGAGTCTGTGTTGTTGTTGCTGCGTGTGTGCGCTGTGTTGTTTGTTTGTTTCTTTCTTTCTTTCCGTTTGAGCGACGTGATGTGACTGGGAGGGGAGAAGGAAAGGAAACGTGTCATGTGGCTGGCTGTGTGTGGAGCTGCTTCGTTTGTGTGTTTGTTATTGTGTGTCTTTGTATCGATCGCGACGGAGATGGCGGGCTGTGTGTTGTTGTGCGAGAGGCGGTGATTATTTGCTTGCGTGGTTTGGCTCTGTGTGTTTGTTTGCGGCGGCGGCGTTGGGGTTTCCGAGGCAAGGCGTGTGGGCATAGGCGGCCGGATCAGCTGTTTCGTTCGTGTCGACGGCCGTTGCGCGCGGGAGTGGAGGGCGGTGTGTCGACACGCCTCCCTTTAACAATGGTCATTATTGCTGCCGTTGTCGGTTTGGAAGGCGACTGCGACCGTGCAAAATGTGTGTGTGTGTGTGTGTGTGTTTTGGGCCACACGGGCTGTGTGGACGACAAGATGGCGGACGTGCGCCGGCGGCGGCTGTGCTGTGACGGTGCAAAGTTAAAACAAAACAAGGTGCGGCGAGGACGACTGAAATTTTGCTTTGGACGTAGGTTTGTGTGGTGGCCCTGAAAAGGGCCGATTGTTGTGGGCCGAGCCGGCAAAGCGCGTTGCGTGCAGGGGAGCACGCGGCGGCTGCGATTGCCTGGCCTCCTTTAGGCCTTCTTCTCGGTCTTCTTTGGCAGCAGGACGGCCTGGATGTTGGGCAGGACACCACCCTGTGCGATGGTGACGCCCGACAGGAGCTTGTTGAGCTCCTCGTCGTTGCGGATGGCAAGCTGCAGGTGGCGCGGGATGATGCGCGTCTTCTTGTTGTCGCGGGCCGCGTTTCCGGCCAGCTCGAGCACCTCAGCCGCGAGGTACTCCATGACGGCGGCGAGGTAGACGGGCGCCCCGGCGCCGACGCGCTCTGCGTAGTTTCCCTTGCGCAGGAGGCGGTGGATTCTGCCGACCGGGAACTGGAGCCCAGCCCTGCTTGAGCGGGACTTTGACTTGCCCTTGACTTTGCCTCCCTTTCCGCGTCCGGACATGGCGATGGGCTAGCGACGGTGCACACGAAACGGAAACGAAAACGACCGGTGCGAGCGGCAGCGAGTCGAGCAGCGGAGTGCGTGCCGGCGCACAGTCTCGCACAGTCTTGGAGATCACGGACTTCCTCGGTCCGGTGGTGACGGAGGCTAAGCAGCGATGCTGCTGTTCCTCCTTAAACTGCTCAGGTGTTGTCAGGATGGCCTCTCGATGGGGTGGGCCTCTTGCTACTTCGCAGGTTGGACTGGCGAAGTAGACGGTTTCTGGCATAATACGTGCATGAAGTCTGGATTCTGTTCAATGAATCGGTTCATTCCTTCCATAGTGAAGTTCTTCTCGAGCTCTTGGAATTGCTGGTATGCTGGATGCTGTTGTATTTCTGGGCGAACATCCCCAGCCGCCGCGCCCCAGGCTGAGACCACAAAGATGTGTTCCCAGTCCGCGGGCGTGAAGACAGGGTGTTGATTGATGATGGCCAGGTCCTTCCTCGATACCAGTCCTCTAAGACCCTTGTTGTTCCTCACTGGTCCGTAAGGCTGGTGAGGAAGGGCCGGTTTCGTCCTGTCGGGTGGAGTAAATGGGTAGGGGTTGTCAAGGTGTGGGTATGTCCCGTCACGAAGAGACGCGGCGATCTTCTGCAGCACAGGCCGAACGCTGTGCTCCGTAGGGAGCGGCAGGCATTCAGTTACCGTCGCGGCAAGTGGTGCTGTCACAGTGTGCGTCTCCTCGTCGTGTGCCCGCGGCTCGACCTCCCCGTCGGGAGGGAGAGCAGGCTGCTCCACTTCAATGTCCATGGGTGCTTCCGGTCCGCCCGTCACGTTGACTGGCGGCGCTGGTGGCTCCGTTTGAGTGGAGGCGTCAACCCCCGCTGACCGACTCGCAGTGGAGCTGGCGGTGGGAGTAGCCGTCTTCCTAAGGACCCGCAGCTCCTCACGCAGCTGTTGCAGCTGGCGGTGAACAGCCGCGAGTTCCTCCCTCATGGCGGCCCTCTCGGCCGCGAGCGCGGTGTGGAAGGCGGCTAGTGCGTCGTCCGTGGCGGCTTCGCGGCGGCACGATCCACCACCCTCGCGGGAGCGGGGGGGTGGGGCGTCCGTCTCGACGCCACGTGCCGTTGCAGGGCGTGGGGCGGCCATCTTGCGTCTGTAGCCCCGCACGTAGGCGCAGCTGCGCGAGTTTGCGGCGTGGGCACCGCCGCAATTCACGCACTTGGCAGCCGCGTCGCGGGGCTTGGTGCAGTTACGTGTATCATGCGCCTCAGCACACTTCAGACACGCTAATGTGCCCCTGCACACTTTAGCGATGTGCCCCATTCTTTGGCACTTAAAGCATTGTTGCTCGGTGCGCTGTTTCCTCTTCGGGCGCCGTCTGCGTCCGCTGTCGTTGCCGATGGCATCGGCCAGGAGTTCCAGCGCGGCCACAATCTTGCTGCCCTTCCTACGTCCAGCCATGACGTGCGTTCGCGTCGCGTCGCGTGTCGCGTGCGTGCGTGGCGTCGCGTGCGTGCCGGCGCAGCCGGGGTGGGGGTGCTTTATGGGCTCGGGTGCGGCGGCCGGTTGCGCGCGCGCCCCATTGGTCGGCGGCCGCAACAGGGCGAGCTGGTAAAGGTGCGGCGGCGGCTGGCGGCGGGTGCCACTGTGTGGGGAGACGCTGACTAGAGCGGAGCGCTTGCTACTGGTGTTGCTGCTGCCGTACGTTGGTTCGAGATGCCGCCCAAGACTAGCGGGAAGGCCGCCAAGAAGGCTGGCAAGGCGCAGAAGAACATTTCGAAGGGCGACAAGAAGAAGAAGCGCAAGAGGAAGGAGAGCTATGCCATCTACATCTACAAGGTGCTGAAGCAGGTGCACCCTGACACGGGCATCTCGTCGAAGGCGATGAGCATCATGAACAGCTTCGTGAACGACATTTTCGAGCGCATTGCGGCCGAGGCTTCTCGCCTGGCGCACTACAACAAGCGCTCGACCATCACGTCCCGCGAGATCCAGACCGCTGTGCGGCTGTTGCTGCCTGGCGAGCTGGCCAAGCACGCCGTGAGCGAGGGCACGAAGGCGGTGACCAAGTACACGAGCTCCAAGTAAGGAGGTGGCTCTGGAATGGAAGGAAGGATGGAGAAGGCTCCTCCGTTGCGAGAGCGGCAAAACGGCCCTTTTCAGGGCCACCAACTTGCCTTTTGCGGGAAGGGCGGAATTGTTGTTGTTGTTTGTGTGTGTGGACGGCTGTGATGTATGTGTGCATTTTGATTGTGGGTGGGGGGGCGCGTCAAAGCGTGTTGCGCGGGGTACGGCCACGAGGTTGGTCGCCGTGGCGTGGAATGGTGGCACGCCTCGTTGGCGTGGTTTTTGACCCATTGGTGTTGTTGGGGTGTGTGTGTGTGTTACCCGTCTGCGAGGGGGGACAGTGCGATCGGCGACTTTTGTGTCACCGTAACGACGGCCGTTTGCGGGTTTGTTTTTTTGCACATCATACATGGCGAGGGTGAAATGTGAAATGTTTTTGTTTTGTTTTTTTGCCGCCCACTATTCCCTTTGCTGTACGCCGAGTTTGACAATGGTGCGACGTAACTGCAGCGTGGAGGTGTGTGAGTGACGTTGAAATGAACGTGCCATTAAGACGCATTGTTGTTGTATTGTACTGTACGTGTACGGCGACACGCACGATGATGTACCATTCGACTCTGATGTTTGATAGCCGTGTCTGACTGATTGCGTACGACGCACGCACACCGATGTCGTCATTCAAGATGCACGCTAGACGACGACGGCGGCGGCGGCGGTGGTCGTTTGTTTGGCGAATGTCTGTACACGTGTTTGTCTGTGTCCATCCGGTATGTATTTGTTTGTTTGAAAGTGTTTTGTGTGTCGGTGACGTGGTCCGATCCGTCGCCCCCTGAGTAACTGTCGATCGGCGCGATAGACCGGCGTCACGCAACTGAACCGAAGTCTTGGGCACACCCGTCATACTGTTGTACACCGTCGCGCTGAGAACGGTAACGAAAGGTTGACGTTGATCGGTCGAATGTCTGGGCAGAACGTGAGGAATGAGGCAAGAGTGCAAGGAGGGGGGGCAAAAGAGAGAGGAAGGGAAAAAGGGGAGAAACGCATTCGTAGAGCAACGGAACGTTCCCGTGTCGGAGGCGTATTGGAGCCGCACTGAAATGCGTTTAACGGCGGCGCGGCTGCAAGTGTCTGCCGTGGTGAACGTTACCTTTGACGGCTGCATTGGGCTTTGCCTTTGCTTTCGCTTTCGCTTTCGCGTTCGCTTTCGCTTTCCCGGATGTACGTAACGTTTGTTGATATGGTTCTGAGGAAGAGTGTATGACAGTGCCGTGCCGTCCATGTTCGTGTGCCCTCCCATTGTGTGTATGCTATTGTCTGTGTACTTGAATGATGTATGTAGGTGTTAGTGGACATGTTTTACCAGTGGGGGGAAATGGATCGTCGATAGTTGCCGTCACTCTGTCACGGTCGAGATGACGCACCCTCCGTACAGAAAGGTGTCGAGAAAGTGAGTGTGTGTGTGCGTCCGTGAATTGGCAGCGTTTGGAGGTGGGCGTGCCCTGCATGTGGCCCGGAAAAGGCTGTTCGTTAGGCGGTAGTGTTGTGTGGACAGGGGAGGGGCATGCGTAACGCTGCTGGCATGGCATTTCGGGAGATGGGAGGGGGCAAACGAGGAAACGAGGAGCGGCGGCCAAAGACGGGACGGGGAGGGGCGCGGTGTGGGTGGCTTGCGCCTGTGCTCGGCGTTGTGGTTTGTGCAAAAGAGGAGGAGAAAAACAATGTGAGTTGCCAGGGAGGGGAGCGGTGTTGTGTTGTGGTTGTCAGTGAACGTGGCGAGACGGACGGATGCGCGGAGGGGCGGGGGCGGCGCATTTCGCCGGTGCCGTGCCGTGCCGTGCCTGAAAGCCGCGTGGTCGCTGTGTTGTTGGTGGCGTGGGGGCGAGGAGAGTACCGTACGGGTGTGCTTGTGCGCCGGAAATGGCACACTGCGCCCGCCCGTCTTGGAGGCTGATGGCTGTGGTGTGGAAATGGGGCGCGGTGATGTTGAAGCACAGAAAAGAAACCAAGAAAACGGAAGGCGTGATGCGGCGGTGGTGGTGAGAGCGGGAAAAACAAAACAAAAGAAAAAAAACAACAAAAAAAAAGAAGGAAAAACAACAAGAAACAAAAAAGAAAACAAAAAGTCTATCAATATTAAAATGTAAATGGAAATGGACCCAGGTATAACCTCCCTGCACAAATAGCAGAGAGTCCGATGATAATAAAAATGTGCCAGAATGTTAACGTCCCTACAAAACAAACCCAACGATAATATTAATGAAAGAGTGAACCGTATGTAACATTGCAACAGACATAATGAAACCTGATAAATTGTATAAGGGCAGCAGCCGTTGACCTTTGGCCCTGTATTCAGAATAAAAAGAGCCAAAGATCGTTACCCCAATGAAAAAGACACTGAAACACGTATGTAACATAGTAGCGATGGCGAGACATTGTAGCATCTGTGACCAGAGAGTTTGCGCTGGACTGCGCGAGTGTTGCGAGCGGTTCTCAGTCAGTCAGTCAGTCTGTGTAGTTGAGGGCTGTACTCTGTCAGTAGTCGTCGCGTGCAGTACGCTAATAGTCGTCATGCAGAGCGGTCGGTCAGTAGTAGCAGCCGAGTGCGGTTGTGTGATGTAGGCGGTCGGCAACACTGGTCAAGATGGTGAATAAGGTATACTGTTAATTGATATAATCGTTAGATAATGAGAAATTGTATTTATTGTAATTATTCTCCAACAAGTTCCCCAATAATAATTTTTATTTCAAAAGCATTTTTCAAACATTTAATCTTTTATTGAACTAAAGAGTTCGTTCCACTTCTTTGAAGAAAAATGTCACTAAAATCACAAAGAAAGAGAATATTATTATTTGCAATGCAGTTCCTCCAAGCGCTGCGCAACAACCAGAGCAGAAATGTGACATCCATTTATTCGGAGGTAAGACTTTTAATTCTGATTGTTTTGCACAGGGCCAAAGACCGATATTTCGGTTTAATTGAAGTTTCTTGTCACTGAACGGACTTTTGTAAATGTTGTGTGAAGACTTTATATTTGAGTCAGATTGCGAATTGCACATTTTTGTTGCCATTTTCAATACCTCTCATTGTGGGCGAGGTTACAATTAGCGCAATGTCCATTAGCATCCGTAAATAACATTGTCCATTATTTTAAATATTGCTGGGAGGTTACAACACACACACACACAAAACAAAAAACAAAAAAAAACAAAAAATTGCATTTATATCCGCTCCTCAATTGTAGATACCCCTTACACAGCTGTGTGCAATGAATGAGTGCTGGCTGGTAATTAATTGCACTCCTTGGAGGGAAATGCCATAGGAAGTAGTCTTTAAAAAGTGAATGTTTTTCGTTAAGAGACAAAAGTTACTTTAGAAAAAAAGTAATAGTGGGGCTTTTGTTGTTGAACAAAATAAGTACAATGAACATACGTTATCAGATTTGCGCAATGCAGCGTCACACCACCTTTTGATTATAACACAATATACTATACATCGTCCCGAACCGTGACCAGAGTCGCGAGACGAGCAGAGCACGCCGCCGACGCCCGCTCAGTACAACCGTCCACCCGCTACTACTGTCGACCGACTACTACCTCTCCCGACTCGCGCTACAATATATATAACAACTGTTCCTGGCGACCCGGTGCGTGCAACTACTGTCGTCTGGCGCGGTCCAAGCGCCGACTAGCAGCGATAAAGAACTCTCTGGTCAGACAGAGATGCTGTCATGCCTCGCCATCGCTCTGGTAATGAATACATACGTGGTGCAGCGTGCGTACCACCGGAACACGCAGTGGCGGAGCCAAAGACTGTGTTGTCGAGGTCGAGTGCGAGTGGGAAGAGAGGCAGCGTCGGCACGGAGATGCAAGCGAGCGCGAGACGCACGGGGGCTGCGGCGTGGCGCGTTTGCGGTCGGCGCCTTTGGTGGCAACGGCCGGGACAAGCAGCGGTGTATGGTGTGGTGCGGGGCGGACAGGGGCGGCGGTGGACGGGGAGGAGGCGGCGCGACGACGGCATGGGGGCGAAAACGGGACGGGGGACGGCGGATGTTGAGAGGCGTCACGCGCGGACAGGACACAGACACAGAGACACACAGATTGGAAAGGGAGGGTGCGCGGTAGTAGTTGGGAATGTGCGTACCGTGCGGGATGGGAGTGGGCGAGGAACACGGTCGTGGCCCCTGTTTTGGGTGCGTGTGATGACGTCGGTGTGTTGTGGGAAGGGAAGGTGCTGTGGCGGCGGCGCGTAATGGGCGTAGGCCGAAAAGAGAAAGGAACGTGGGCAGTGTGTTGGCAAGCGTCGGTTCGACTGCGACGTTGATGGGCAGGGCAGGGCAAGGTTAATGGTGGTAGGAGTAGGCGTGTGGGCGCAAAAAATCTGCCGCTGCAGGCGGTGCCGTAACCGCCATGGCGGGAAGGAGAGAGGGCCAAAGAAAGAAAGAAAGAAAGAAGAAAACAAAAAAAAAAAAAGGAGGGGGGGGGGGCGAAAGTGGAGAGGCGGTGGTGTGAGAAGGGCGGGGGCGGAAGGAAGGCAGGAAGGACAAGAGGCGAGGCGACGGCTTGCTTTGTGTATCGGTCGGTCTCTGGCTATGCTTCGTTTTCTGCAGCAGGGTCGGTGCGCGGCGTGGCTCGCGGCAGTGGGAACGCCTGGTGGCTGGACGGCCAGCAATGCGGTTGGATGGGCGGCCACAGCACCGCACCTGTGCCCGAGGAGGAGACGCTGGCGGCGGGCCCTGAGGTGAGGCCGGCTCGGCTGGGGCTGTGGATGTGTAGGTGTGCGCCGCTGCTGCAACAACGAGTAAAACGCGAGAAGAAGGGATGGCGGTAGAGAGGAAAAAAAGAAAAAGGTCGTGTTGTGTTGATGCGCAGGCAGACGCGTACAGAGGGACGAGCCCGGTCTGCAGCAGGGTGTGGCCGTGCCGAGTGCAGAGCAGCGGCGGCTCGGTTCGGTTCGGCCCGGCCCGGCGGGCCGCGCTGTTGTCGCGGACGTGAGCGCCCCCTGGCGGGTGGCCGGAGGCGGCGCGGCGTGTTGGACGTGTGGCTGGTGGCAGTGCACAATTTGCGAGTGGCTGGCGGTGTGGTGTGGCGGTTGGCGCGTCGGGCGGCGGAGAGGTATGTGTTGCGGGCGCCCTTTGCTGCGCTGCGTCGTTGCGTGTGCCGTACAGGGCGGGCGCTTGTCGACTGTGTGGGCGGTGTGGCGAATTGGCGTGAAACGGCTGCCGAGAGGTGTGTGGTAGCGAGCCGGTCGGTGGTGTCAGTGCGAAGGGGAATGTGCGTGCGTTTGGCGGTTTCGGTGTGCTTTTTGCGGCGTGAGAGTGGGAATTAGTGGGGCCGGCTGTTGTGTTGGTTCCTTGTGTCTTGTGTCGCGTAGCTTGATGGCAACGTGGAAGGACGCCGGTTTCGTTTCGAGCCTTGCGTGT
This sequence comes from Schistocerca americana, assembly GCF_021461395.2. Taxonomy (NCBI): domain Eukaryota; kingdom Metazoa; phylum Arthropoda; class Insecta; order Orthoptera; family Acrididae; genus Schistocerca; species Schistocerca americana. The sequence goes on from NW_025725953.1 coordinate 26,849, forward strand.
GGTTGTCGACGTTGACTGGTTGGCGTGTGCCGATGCACGTGCATGTGTGGGTCGCGAGTGCGTTTTTGGCTGGCTGTGTGTGTGTGTGTGTGTTTTGGGGGGGAAGGGGGAGGCGGTGGTGAAAGTGCAGTCGTTGCCACGGGCGTCGTCGGGTGGGGCTGGGGCTGTGCGTCGTGGCGGAAAGGTGGTAGGTTGCGGGAAGCGAGCCCGTCGTTGACGGTGTCGCGTGAGTTGTGAATCGAGTGGGGCGCGGGGCGCGGGACAGGAGCAGCGTGCCGCTGCGTCGTGGTCGTCAGCAGAGGCTGTGCGTGTGCTTGTCCTTTTTGTGGGCGGTTCGTGCGAGGCGTTTTTGTTTTGTGTTGCCCTAGTTGTTAGTTTATTTTGTTTGTGTTTGTTATTTTGAGACGACGACTGGTTGGTGGCGTGCGCGCGAAGTGGCGGTGTGCGCTTCCCGTGTCGTTTGTGTTGTTTGGTTTTTTTGTTTTTGTGTGTTTTTGTTTTTTTTTTTTTTTTTTTTTTTTTTTTTTTGCACTGGGCCCCGGTGGGTGGGTGCGTGTGTGTCGATTGCCGGCTGGCGAAAGGTGCGCCATCGGCGGGGTGGGTCGCCGGCACAAGTAGAGGCGGCGGCGTTGTTGCTGTTGTTGTGTGGTGTTTGTTTTGTTCGGCTGTGTCGGCGAGCTGTGTTGCGGTGCGTGTGAATGGTGGTGCAAAAGTGCTGGCGTTGGGGCTGCGACTGCGACGGCGACGGCGGCGAGCCGCGGGCGCGCCATTGATAGTGATGTTGTGAACAGCGGCTGTGTACGGTAGTGGTGTTGTTGTAGCACGACGTGCATCCGGGCCGGCGCGGAAAGCGCAGTTGCGGGCGGTTGCCCTTCGGTGCCAGCCATGTCGCGTGAGCGGCGGGTTGCTCTGGTGTCGACACGTGGTGCTCTGGGTTGTTGTGTGGTGCCCTTTGGCCGGTGGGGGTGGTTCGCGTGTGTCTCGTTCGCGCTCGGTGTCTGGTCGTGGTCGTGCTGCTCCCCCGTCTGTCGGCGGTTTCCGACGTCGTCTGTACGTTTTTGTTCGTTTGCGGCGTGCCTGCCGACGTCGTCCCGTCGCGACCTTTCAACCGAAAGTGTGGCGCCCGAAGGTGAACGAACGTAACCCTGACCTCGGCGCTTTACGCTGAGCCGAGCGAACCGAACCGAACCTAACCTGTGGTGTGGCGAGGTGAGCTCAGCCTGTGAGCCCCTAACGTCTACGTAAGGTAAGCTGTCCGGCTCACGCCTCACGTTTTTGAACGCTTTTTTAACCTACGTTTGACGCTTCTTAACCTAGCACTGACCCCTTAACCTAACGTGTAACCTAACCTAACCTAACCTAACCTAACCTAACCTAACCTAACCTAACCTCTGACGCCTGACGTGTTTGAATGCTTAACCTAAGTTTGACGCTTAACCTAACCCAAGTCCCCTTAACCTAACCCACGTCCACCTAACCTAACCTAACCTAACGTAGACGTGTAAACGTAATGTGTAACGCGTAACGTGTAAGGTCGGCTGTCGTGTGTGCTTGACGGCAGATTGGGTTGGTCTGTAGATTCGGATTGCGGTTTGCCTCGGTCGAGGGGTTGGGTCGGAAGCGGCGAGGGGCGGCGGCGCCTGTTGCGCAGGCGGCGTCCGTTTGCGGCGGGCAATTGTTGAGAAACGGCTGTGAATGTTGGCGGGCGAGAGGAGGAGGACGGCGCGCGATGTGGCCCGACGGCTGCGGGCCGATCGGGAAACGGCGGGAGGGCGACGGAAGGCGATGGGGCGGCGGAGGCGCGTTTGCACGGCCGTCATCGCCGCACGCCTCGGCTTGTGTGGCTGTGGCGCCGGCCGCGCTGGCCGGGCTGCCGCGGCGACGGTGTGGGAGTTTTGCCGAAGGTTTGGCCATTGTGGCGGGTCGTCGGCTGGGGCTGTGGGGGCGGCATTTGGGCGGGGGCGGCGATTCTCGGCGGGCCGACCCAGGCTGTAGCGCGCGGTAGCTGCAGTTTGGCCGTGGTTTGCGGCGCTGCCGTGGCGACTGGTTGGCGACTGTGGTGTGGCTGTGTGTAGCCCCATCCTCGGTGGTTTGAAAGGCGCGGGCGGTTGTGGCGCAGGTTTGGGGCTGCTCCGCACAGGCTGTCGGACGTTGGGCGGTAGCAAGCGCGGGAGGCGCGGCGCGGCGGCGCGCAGAGTGGCGGCCGCTCTCTCGGCCGTCCGCGCCCGCCCGCGACACTGGCTGGGCCTTGTGATTCTCTGCTCTGCTGCTGTGCTGTGCTTGCGTGCCTGCCTGCCGTCCCGCTCGCTCTCGCTGTGTGTTACGCGCGTCGTCGAAATGGCAGATCAGGCGGCTACGAACGAGACTGCTGCGGCACCCGCCGCCACCGGCACTACGAAGAAGGCCAAGTCTGCGTCGTCTGCGAAGAAGCCGCGCGCCAAGCCTGCGCACCCGCGCACCTCTGAGATGGTGACGGCCGCCATCAAGAGTCTGAAGGAGCGCGGCGGGTCGTCGCTGCAGGCGATCAAGAAGTACATAGCCGCGCACTACAAGCTGGACGCGGAGAAGCTGGCGCCGTTTATCAAGAAGTACCTCAAGTCGGCCGTCGTGGCGGGCGAGCTGGTGCAGACGAAGGGGAAGGGCGCGTCCGGCTCGTTCAAGCTTGCCGGCGCCGGCGGCGGGGGGGCGGCCGAGGGCGGCAAGGCTCGTGCTGGCGGTGCCAAGAAGAAGCGCGCCGCTCCGGCCAGCAAGGAGAAGAAGGGCGCCCGTGCGGCCGGCGCAAAGAAGGCTGGTGGCGTGAAGGCGGCGACCGGTCGGAAGGCGGGCGCCGCCAAGAAGGCGTCTGCGGCGTCGGCCGCGCCCGCGGGTGCGAAGAAGGCGGCTGCGGCCAAGCCGGCCAAGGCCAAGTCGCCGTCGAAGGCGAAGAAGGCCGCCAAGGTTCCGACGAAGAAGCCGAAGGCGCCGCGCCCGAAGAAGGCGACGACGCCGTCTAAGGCGAAGGCTTCGCCCAAGAAGAAGAAGTAGAGTAGAGGAGAAAGAGATGGGAGAAAGGAAGGGTTTGGCGCTTGACTCCGTCGTCCCCACCCCCCGTCGTCGTCTAGTGGCGCGCAAGAGACGCGCGGCCCAAAACGGCCCTTCTCAGGGCCATCAAAGCACGTCGGGGAAGGTTTTGATTGTCGTGTTGCGTTTGGTGTGGGTGTCTGTCTGGCGTTTCTGTATGCCCGTGGGGATGCTGTTTGCGTGCCGTGGTGGTTGGATTGCGGGGGTCGGTGGCGGGTGTGGGCGGCGGTAGCGGTAAGCGGTGTTGTTGTTGTTGTTGTCGTGGTTGATTGTCGCCGTGTTTGTGGCGGCGGCCGACGGTTGGTTTTTCTGTCACGTTGTTTTGTTTGAATACGTTGGTTGGCTTGCCTGCGTTCGTTCGTCTCGGATGTCTGTCTTGTCGAGTCGTGTCTGGTCTTTGTTTTGTTTTGTTCCTTTGTGTGTGTGTGTGTGTGTGTGTGTTATGTTTTGCAACGGGGGGCACGTTGAGATGTGGAAGGAGTCGGCGGGGATTTCGGTGGCGCGTAGAGCGAGCGAGCGCGCGCGCCTGCCTGGCCGTTGGCCGTCGGAGTGGAGTGCGGGTTTTTTTTGTTTTCGAAACGAAAGCGGCGGCCGGCCAGCCACCCGTGCGGTGTGACGTCGGCCGTTGGGTATTGTGCGCTTTGAGCGCCGGGGAGGGATGATGTGTGATTGTTGCGCGCTGCTAGCAGGCAGGCAGAGTGAGCGGGTGTGGCGGACGGACGGGAAGTGGTGGTTTTTTTTTGTTTTTGGGTTGCGGGGCGAGAGGCAGGCGACCGACAAAGTTTGCTCGCGACGGAGAGATGTTAGTGGCCCTGAAAAGGGCCGTTTTTGTTTGTGCGGTGCGGTGCCGCGGCGCGGTTTAGGCGCGCTCGCCGCGGATGCGGCGCGCGAGCTGGATGTCCTTGGGCATGATGGTGACGCGCTTGGCGTGGATTGCGCACAGGTTGGTGTCTTCGAAGAGGCCGACGAGGTAGGCCTCGCTGGCCTCCTGCAGGGCCATGACTGCGGAGCTCTGGAAGCGCAGGTCGGTCTTGAAGTCCTGGGCGATCTCGCGCACTAGGCGCTGGAATGGCAGCTTGCGGATGAGCAGCTCTGTGCTCTTCTGGTAGCGCCTGATTTCTCGCAGGGCGACGGTGCCCGGCCTGTAGCGGTGGGGCTTCTTGACGCCTCCGGTGGCGGGCGCGCTCTTCCTCGCCGCCTTGGTGGCGAGCTGTTTGCGCGGCGCCTTTCCGCCGGTGGACTTGCGGGCCGTTTGCTTTGTGCGGGCCATGGCGGTAGCGGTAGCGGTAGCGGTAGCGGAGCGGCGTGCGTGGAGGTTAGGTGCGGCGCGGCGTCCGGTGCTGCCTTGACAACGGGCCCGCGCGCCTCCGTGCTGCGCTTATATGCCCTCGGTTGCGCGTGGTGGGGGGAGGGCGGGCCAGAGTCTATATAGGGGGGCGGCGGGCGCGCTGGGCGCAGACCGTAGCCGACTCGCCAGCCGCTGCAGCTGCTGTTTGTGCACGTTTTGCTTTGCCCGAGGAAGGAAGGATGACAGGCCGCGGCAAGGGAGGAAAGGGGCTCGGCAAGGGTGGCGCCAAGCGGCACCGCAAGGTGTTGCGCGACAACATCCAGGGCATCACGAAGCCCGCCATCCGCCGCCTGGCTCGCAGGGGCGGCGTGAAGCGCATCTCTGGTCTGATCTACGAGGAGACCCGCGGGGTGCTGAAGGTGTTCCTGGAGAACGTGATCCGCGACGCGGTGACGTACACTGAGCACGCCAAGCGCAAGACTGTGACGGCCATGGACGTGGTGTACGCCCTGAAGAGGCAGGGGCGCACCCTGTACGGTTTCGGCGGTTAGGCTGCGTCGCAGCGGGCGCTGGCCTTCCCGCGGCCGTGCTTGTGGGTGGGAGAGACTAGAAAACGGCCCTTTTCAGGGCCACCACACTGTTCGGAAGTTGAAAAGTGCGAAAGAGTCTGTGTTGTTGTTGCTGCGTGTGTGCGCTGTGTTGTTTGTTTGTTTCTTTCTTTCTTTCCGTTTGAGCGACGTGATGTGACTGGGAGGGGAGAAGGAAAGGAAACGTGTCATGTGGCTGGCTGTGTGTGGAGCTGCTTCGTTTGTGTGTTTGTTATTGTGTGTCTTTGTATCGATCGCGACGGAGATGGCGGGCTGTGTGTTGTTGTGCGAGAGGCGGTGATTATTTGCTTGCGTGGTTTGGCTCTGTGTGTTTGTTTGCGGCGGCGGCGTTGGGGTTTCCGAGGCAAGGCGTGTGGGCATAGGCGGCCGGATCAGCTGTTTCGTTCGTGTCGACGGCCGTTGCGCGCGGGAGTGGAGGGCGGTGTGTCGACACGCCTCCCTTTAACAATGGTCATTATTGCTGCCGTTGTCGGTTTGGAAGGCGACTGCGACCGTGCAAAATGTGTGTGTGTGTGTGTGTGTGTTTTGGGCCACACGGGCTGTGTGGACGACAAGATGGCGGACGTGCGCCGGCGGCGGCTGTGCTGTGACGGTGCAAAGTTAAAACAAAACAAGGTGCGGCGAGGACGACTGAAATTTTGCTTTGGACGTAGGTTTGTGTGGTGGCCCTGAAAAGGGCCGATTGTTGTGGGCCGAGCCGGCAAAGCGCGTTGCGTGCAGGGGAGCACGCGGCGGCTGCGATTGCCTGGCCTCCTTTAGGCCTTCTTCTCGGTCTTCTTTGGCAGCAGGACGGCCTGGATGTTGGGCAGGACACCACCCTGTGCGATGGTGACGCCCGACAGGAGCTTGTTGAGCTCCTCGTCGTTGCGGATGGCAAGCTGCAGGTGGCGCGGGATGATGCGCGTCTTCTTGTTGTCGCGGGCCGCGTTTCCGGCCAGCTCGAGCACCTCAGCCGCGAGGTACTCCATGACGGCGGCGAGGTAGACGGGCGCCCCGGCGCCGACGCGCTCTGCGTAGTTTCCCTTGCGCAGGAGGCGGTGGATTCTGCCGACCGGGAACTGGAGCCCAGCCCTGCTTGAGCGGGACTTTGACTTGCCCTTGACTTTGCCTCCCTTTCCGCGTCCGGACATGGCGATGGGCTAGCGACGGTGCACACGAAACGGAAACGAAAACGACCGGTGCGAGCGGCAGCGAGTCGAGCAGCGGAGTGCGTGCCGGCGCAGCCGGGGTGGGGGTGCTTTATGGGCTCGGGTGCGGCGGCCGGTTGCGCGCGCGCCCCATTGGTCGGCGGCCGCAACAGGGCGAGCTGGTAAAGGTGCGGCGGCGGCTGGCGGCGGGTACCACTGTGTGGGGAGACGCTGACTAGAGCGGAGCGCTTGCTACTGGTGTTGCTGCTGCCGTACGTTGGTTCGAGATGCCGCCCAAGACTAGCGGGAAGGCCGCCAAGAAGGCTGGCAAGGCGCAGAAGAACATTTCGAAGGGCGACAAGAAGAAGAAGCGCAAGAGGAAGGAGAGCTATGCCATCTACATCTACAAGGTGCTGAAGCAGGTGCACCCTGACACGGGCATCTCGTCGAAGGCGATGAGCATCATGAACAGCTTCGTGAACGACATTTTCGAGCGCATTGCGGCCGAGGCTTCTCGCCTGGCGCACTACAACAAGCGCTCGACCATCACGTCCCGCGAGATCCAGACCGCTGTGCGGCTGTTGCTGCCTGGCGAGCTGGCCAAGCACGCCGTGAGCGAGGGCACGAAGGCGGTGACCAAGTACACGAGCTCCAAGTAAGGAGGTGGCTCTGGAATGGAAGGAAGGATGGAGAAGGCTCCTCCGTTGCGAGAGCGGCAAAACGGCCCTTTTCAGGGCCACCAACTTGCCTTTTGCGGGAAGGGCGGAATTGTTGTTGTTGTTTGTGTGTGTGGACGGCTGTGATGTATGTGTGCATTTTGATTGTGGGTGGGGGGGCGCGTCAAAGCGTGTTGCGCGGGGTACGGCCACGAGGTTGGTCGCCGTGGCGTGGAATGGTGGCACGCCTCGTTGGCGTGGTTTTTGACCCATTGGTGTTGTTGGGGTGTGTGTGTGTGTTACCCGTCTGCGAGGGGGGACAGTGCGATCGGCGACTTTTGTGTCACCGTAACGACGGCCGTTTGCGGGTTTGTTTTTTTGCACATCATACATGGCGAGGGTGAAATGTGAAATGTTTTTGTTTTGTTTTTTTGCCGCCCACTATTCCCTTTGCTGTACGCCGAGTTTGACAATGGTGCGACGTAACTGCAGCGTGGAGGTGTGTGAGTGACGTTGAAATGAACGTGCCATTAAGACGCATTGTTGTTGTATTGTACTGTACGTGTACGGCGACACGCACGATGATGTACCATTCGACTCTGATGTTTGATAGCCGTGTCTGACTGATTGCGTACGACGCACGCACACCGATGTCGTCATTCAAGATGCACGCTAGACGACGACGGCGGCGGCGGCGGTGGTCGTTTGTTTGGCGAATGTCTGTACACGTGTTTGTCTGTGTCCATCCGGTATGTATTTGTTTGTTTGAAAGTGTTTTGTGTGTCGGTGACGTGGTCCGATCCGTCGCCCCCTGAGTAACTGTCGATCGGCGCGATAGACCGGCGTCACGCAACTGAACCGAAGTCTTGGGCACACCCGTCATACTGTTGTACACCGTCGCGCTGAGAACGGTAACGAAAGGTTGACGTTGATCGGTCGAATGTCTGGGCAGAACGTGAGGAATGAGGCAAGAGTGCAAGGAGGGGGGGCAAAAGAGAGAGGAAGGGAAAAAGGGGAGAAACGCATTCGTAGAGCAACGGAACGTTCCCGTGTCGGAGGCGTATTGGAGCCGCACTGAAATGCGTTTAACGGCGGCGCGGCTGCAAGTGTCTGCCGTGGTGAACGTTACCTTTGACGGCTGCATTGGGCTTTGCCTTTGCTTTCGCTTTCGCTTTCGCGTTCGCTTTCGCTTTCCCGGATGTACGTAACGTTTGTTGATATGGTTCTGAGGAAGAGTGTATGACAGTGCCGTGCCGTCCATGTTCGTGTGCCCTCCCATTGTGTGTATGCTATTGTCTGTGTACTTGAATGATGTATGTAGGTGTTAGTGGACATGTTTTACCAGTGGGGGGAAATGGATCGTCGATAGTTGCCGTCACTCTGTCACGGTCGAGATGACGCACCCTCCGTACAGAAAGGTGTCGAGAAAGTGAGTGTGTGTGTGCGTCCGTGAATTGGCAGCGTTTGGAGGTGGGCGTGCCCTGCATGTGGCCCGGAAAAGGCTGTTCGTTAGGCGGTAGTGTTGTGTGGACAGGGGAGGGGCATGCGTAACGCTGCTGGCATGGCATTTCGGGAGATGGGAGGGGGCAAACGAGGAAACGAGGAGCGGCGGCCAAAGACGGGACGGGGAGGGGCGCGGTGTGGGTGGCTTGCGCCTGTGCTCGGCGTTGTGGTTTGTGCAAAAGAGGAGGAGAAAAACAATGTGAGTTGCCAGGGAGGGGAGCGGTGTTGTGTTGTGGTTGTCAGTGAACGTGGCGAGACGGACGGATGCGCGGAGGGGCGGGGGCGGCGCATTTCGCCGGTGCCGTGCCGTGCCGTGCCTGAAAGCCGCGTGGTCGCTGTGTTGTTGGTGGCGTGGGGGCGAGGAGAGTACCGTACGGGTGTGCTTGTGCGCCGGAAATGGCACACTGCGCCCGCCCGTCTTGGAGGCTGATGGCTGTGGTGTGGAAATGGGGCGCGGTGATGTTGAAGCACAGAAAAGAAACCAAGAAAACGGAAGGCGTGATGCGGCGGTGGTGGTGAGAGCGGGAAAAACAAAACAAAAGAAAAAAAACAACAAAAAAAAAGAAGGAAAAACAACAAGAAACAAAAAAGAAAACAAAAAGTCTATCAATATTAAAATGTAAATGGAAATGGACCCAGGTATAACCTCCCTGCACAAATAGCAGAGAGTCCGATGATAATAAAAATGTGCCAGAATGTTAACGTCCCTACAAAACAAACCCAACGATAATATTAATGAAAGAGTGAACCGTATGTAACATTGCAACAGACATAATGAAACCTGATAAATTGTATAAGGGCAGCAGCCGTTGACCTTTGGCCCTGTATTCAGAATAAAAAGAGCCAAAGATCGTTACCCCAATGAAAAAGACACTGAAACACGTATGTAACATAGTAGCGATGGCGAGACATTGTAGCATCTGTGACCAGAGAGTTTGCGCTGGACTGCGCGAGTGTTGCGAGCGGTTCTCAGTCAGTCAGTCAGTCTGTGTAGTTGAGGGCTGTACTCTGTCAGTAGTCGTCGCGTGCAGTACGCTAATAGTCGTCATGCAGAGCGGTCGGTCAGTAGTAGCAGCCGAGTGCGGTTGTGTGATGTAGGCGGTCGGCAACACTGGTCAAGATGGTGAATAAGGTATACTGTTAATTGATATAATCGTTAGATAATGAGAAATTGTATTTATTGTAATTATTCTCCAACAAGTTCCCCAATAATAATTTTTATTTCAAAAGCATTTTTCAAACATTTAATCTTTTATTGAACTAAAGAGTTCGTTCCACTTCTTTGAAGAAAAATGTCACTAAAATCACAAAGAAAGAGAATATTATTATTTGCAATGCAGTTCCTCCAAGCGCTGCGCAACAACCAGAGCAGAAATGTGACATCCATTTATTCGGAGGTAAGACTTTTAATTCTGATTGTTTTGCACAGGGCCAAAGACCGATATTTCGGTTTAATTGAAGTTTCTTGTCACTGAACGGACTTTTGTAAATGTTGTGTGAAGACTTTATATTTGAGTCAGATTGCGAATTGCACATTTTTGTTGCCATTTTCAATACCTCTCATTGTGGGCGAGGTTACAATTAGCGCAATGTCCATTAGCATCCGTAAATAACATTGTCCATTATTTTAAATATTGCTGGGAGGTTACAACACACACACACACAAAACAAAAAACAAAAAAAAACAAAAAATTGCATTTATATCCGCTCCTCAATTGTAGATACCCCTTACACAGCTGTGTGCAATGAATGAGTGCTGGCTGGTAATTAATTGCACTCCTTGGAGGGAAATGCCATAGGAAGTAGTCTTTAAAAAGTGAATGTTTTTCGTTAAGAGACAAAAGTTACTTTAGAAAAAAAGTAATAGTGGGGCTTTTGTTGTTGAACAAAATAAGTACAATGAACATACGTTATCAGATTTGCGCAATGCAGCGTCACACCACCTTTTGATTATAACACAATATACTATACATCGTCCCGAACCGTGACCAGAGTCGCGAGACGAGCAGAGCACGCCGCCGACGCCCGCTCAGTACAACCGTCCACCCGCTACTACTGTCGACCGACTACTACCTCTCCCGACTCGCGCTACAATATATATAACAACTGTTCCTGGCGACCCGGTGCGTGCAACTACTGTCGTCTGGCGCGGTCCAAGCGCCGACTAGCAGCGATAAAGAACTCTCTGGTCAGACAGAGATGCTGTCATGCCTCGCCATCGCTCTGGTAATGAATACATACGTGGTGCAGCGTGCGTACCACCGGAACACGCAGTGGCGGAGCCAAAGACTGTGTTGTCGAGGTCGAGTGCGAGTGGGAAGAGAGGCAGCGTCGGCACGGAGATGCAAGCGAGCGCGAGACGCACGGGGGCTGCGGCGTGGCGCGTTTGCGGTCGGCGCCTTTGGTGGCAACGGCCGGGACAAGCAGCGGTGTATGGTGTGGTGCGGGGCGGACAGGGGCGGCGGTGGACGGGGAGGAGGCGGCGCGACGACGGCATGGGGGCGAAAACGGGACGGGGGACGGCGGATGTTGAGAGGCGTCACGCGCGGACAGGACACAGACACAGAGACACACAGATTGGAAAGGGAGGGTGCGCGGTAGTAGTTGGGAATGTGCGTACCGTGCGGGATGGGAGTGGGCGAGGAACACGGTCGTGGCCCCTGTTTTGGGTGCGTGTGATGACGTCGGTGTGTTGTGGGAAGGGAAGGTGCTGTGGCGGCGGCGCGTAATGGGCGTAGGCCGAAAAGAGAAAGGAACGTGGGCAGTGTGTTGGCAAGCGTCGGTTCGACTGCGACGTTGATGGGCAGGGCAGGGCAAGGTTAATGGTGGTAGGAGTAGGCGTGTGGGCGCAAAAAATCTGCCGCTGCAGGCGGTGCCGTAACCGCCATGGCGGGAAGGAGAGAGGGCCAAAGAAAGAAAGAAAGAAAGAAGAAAACAAAAAAAAAAAAAGGAGGGAGGGGGGGGCGAAAGTGGAGAGGCGGTGGTGTGAGAAGGGCGGGGGCGGAAGGAAGGCAGGAAGGACAAGAGGCGAGGCGACGGCTTGCTTTGTGTATCGGTCGGTCTCTGGCTATGCTTCGTTTTCTGCAGCAGGGTCGGTGCGCGGCGTGGCTCGCGGCAGTGGGAACGCCTGGTGGCTGGACGGCCAGCAATGCGGTTGGATGGGCGGCCACAGCACCGCACCTGTGCCCGAGGAGGAGACGCTGGCGGCGGGCCCTGAGGTGAGGCCGGCTCGGCTGGGGCTGTGGATGTGTAGGTGTGCGCCGCTGCTGCAACAACGAGTAAAACGCGAGAAGAAGGGATGGCGGTAGAGAGGAAAAAAAGAAAAAGGTCGTGTTGTGTTGATGCGCAGGCAGACGCGTACAGAGGGACGAGCCCGGTCTGCAGCAGGGTGTGGCCGTGCCGAGTGCAGAGCAGCGGCGGCTCGGTTCGGTTCGGCCCGGCCCGGCGGGCCGCGCTGTTGTCGCGGACGTGAGCGCCCCCTGGCGGGTGGCCGGAGGCGGCGCGGCGTGTTGGACGTGTGGCTGGTGGCAGTGCACAATTTGCGAGTGGCTGGCGGTGTGGTGTGGCGGTTGGCGCGTCGGGCGGCGGAGAGGTATGTGTTGCGGGCGCCCTTTGCTGCGCTGCGTCGTTGCGTGTGCCGTACAGGGCGGGCGCTTGTCGACTGTGTGGGCGGTGTGGCGAATTGGCGTGAAACGGCTGCCGAGAGGTGTGTGGTAGCGAGCCGGTCGGTGGTGTCAGTGCGAAGGGGAATGTGCGTGCGTTTGGCGGTTTCGGTGTGCTTTTTGCGGCGTGAGAGTGGGAATTAGTGGGGCCGGCTGTTGTGTTGGTTCCTTGTGTCTTGTGTCGCGTAGCTTGATGGCAACGTGGAAGGACGCCGGTTTCGTTTCGAGCCTTGCGTGTGGTTGTCGACGTTGACTGGTTGGCGTGTGCCGATGCACGTGCATGTGTGGGTCGCGAGTGCGTTTTTGGCTGGCTGTGTGTGTGTGTGTGTGTTTTGGGGGGGAAGGGGGAGGCGGTGGTGAAAGTGCAGTCGTTGCCACGGGCGTCGTCGGGTGGGGCTGGGGCTGTGCGTCGTGGCGGAAAGGTGGTAGGTTGCGGGAAGCGAGCCCGTCGTTGACGGTGTCGCGTGAGTTGTGAATCGAGTGGGGCGCGGGGCGCGGGACAGGAGCAGCGTGCCGCTGCGTCGTGGTCGTCAGCAGAGGCTGTGCGTGTGCTTGTCCTTTTTGTGGGCGGTTCGTGCGAGGCGTTTTTGTTTTGTGTTGCCCTAGTTGTTAGTTTATTTTGTTTGTGTTTGTTATTTTGAGACGACGACTGGTTGGTGGCGTGCGCGCGAAGTGGCGGTGTGCGCTTCCCGTGTCGTTTGTGTTGTTTGGTTTTTTTGTTTTTGTGTGTTTTTGTTTTTTTTTTTTTTTTTTTTTTTTTTTTTTGCACTGGGCCCCGGTGGGTGGGTGCGTGTGTGTCGATTGCCGGCTGGCGAAAGGTGCGCCATCGGCGGGGTGGGTCGCCGGCACAAGTAGAGGCGGCGGCGTTGTTGCTGTTGTTGTGTGGTGTTTGTTTTGTTCGGCTGTGTCGGCGAGCTGTGTTGCGTTGCGTGTGAATGGTGGTGCAAAAGTGCTGGCGTTGGGGCTGCGACTGCGACGGCGACGGCGGCGAGCCGCGGGCGCGCCATTGATAGTGATGTTGTGAACAGCGGCTGTGTACGGTAGTGGTGTTGTTGTAGCACGACGTGCATCCGGGCCGGCGCGGAAAGCGCAGTTGCGGGCGGTTGCCCTTCGGTGCCAGCCATGTCGCGTGAGCGGCGGGTTGCTCTGGTGTCGACACGTGGTGCTCTGGGTTGTTGTGTGGTGCCCTTTGGCCGGTGGGGGTGGTTCGCGTGTGTCTCGTTCGCGCTCGGTGTCTGGTCGTGGTCGTGCTGCTCCCCCGTCTGTCGGCGGTTTCCGACGTCGTCTGTACGTTTTTGTTCGTTTGCGGCGTGCCTGCCGACGTCGTCCCGTCGCGACCTTTCAACCGAAAGTGTGGCGCCCGAAGGTGAACGAACGTAACCCTGACCTCGGCGCTTTACGCTGAGCCGAGCGAACCGAACCGAACCTAACCTGTGGTGTGGCGAGGTGAGCTCAGCCTGTGAGCCCCTAACGTCTACGTAAGGTAAGCTGTCCGGCTCACGCCTCACGTTTTTGAACGCTTTTTTAACCTACGTTTGACGCTTCTTAACCTAGCACTGACCCCTTAACCTAACGTGTAACCTAACCTAACCTAACCTAACCTAACCTAACCTAACCTAACCTAACCTCTGACGCCTGACGTGTTTGAATGCTTAACCTAAGTTTGACGCTTAACCTAACCCAAGTCCCCTTAACCTAACCCACGTCCACCTAACCTAACCTAACCTAACGTAGACGTGTAAACGTAATGTGTAACGCGTAACGTGTAAGGTCGGCTGTCGTGTGTGCTTGACGGCAGATTGGGTTGGTCTGTAGATTCGGATTGCGGTTTGCCTCGGTCGAGGGGTTGGGTCGGAAGCGGCGAGGGGCGGCGGCGCCTGTTGCGCAGGCGGCGTCCGTTTGCGGCGGGCAATTGTTGAGAAACGGCTGTGAATGTTGGCGGGCGAGAGGAGGAGGACGGCGCGCGATGTGGCCCGACGGCTGCGGGCCGATCGGGAAACGGCGGGAGGGCGACGGAAGGCGATGGGGCGGCGGAGGCGCGTTTGCACGGCCGTCATCGCCGCACGCCTCGGCTTGTGTGGCTGTGGCGCCGGCCGCGCTGGCCGGGCTGCCGCGGCGACGGTGTGGGAGTTTTGCCGAAGGTTTGGCCATTGTGGCGGGTCGTCGGCTGGGGCTGTGGGGGCGGCATTTGGGCGGGGGCGGCGATTCTCGGCGGGCCGACCCAGGCTGTAGCGCGCGGTAGCTGCAGTTTGGCCGTGGTTTGCGGCGCTGCCGTGGCGACTGGTTGGCGACTGTGGTGTGGCTGTGTGTAGCCCCATCCTCGGTGGTTTGAAAGGCGCGGGCGGTTGTGGCGCAGGTTTGGGGCTGCTCCGCACAGGCTGTCGGACGTTGGGCGGTAGCAAGCGCGGGAGGCGCGGCGCGGCGGCGCGCAGAGTGGCGGCCGCTCTCTCGGCCGTCCGCGCCCGCCCGCGACACTGGCTGGGCCTTGTGATTCTCTGCTCTGCTGCTGTGCTGTGCTTGCGTGCCTGCCTGCCGTCCCGCTCGCTCTCGCTGTGTGTTACGCGCGTCGTCGAAATGGCAGATCAGGCGGCTACGAACGAGACTGCTGCGGCACCCGCCGCCACCGGCACTACGAAGAAGGCCAAGTCTGCGTCGTCTGCGAAGAAGCCGCGCGCCAAGCCTGCGCACCCGCGCACCTCTGAGATGGTGACGGCCGCCATCAAGAGTCTGAAGGAGCGCGGCGGGTCGTCGCTGCAGGCGATCAAGAAGTACATAGCCGCGCACTACAAGCTGGACGCGGAGAAGCTGGCGCCGTTTATCAAGAAGTACCTCAAGTCGGCCGTCGTGGCGGGCGAGCTGGTGCAGACGAAGGGGAAGGGCGCGTCCGGCTCGTTCAAGCTTGCCGGCGCCGGCGGCGGGGGGGCGGCCGAGGGCGGCAAGGCTCGTGCTGGCGGTGCCAAGAAGAAGCGCGCCGCTCCGGCCAGCAAGGAGAAGAAGGGCGCCCGTGCGGCCGGCGCAAAGAAGGCTGGTGGCGTGAAGGCGGCGACCGGTCGGAAGGCGGGCGCCGCCAAGAAGGCGTCTGCGGCGTCGGCCGCGCCCGCGGGTGCGAAGAAGGCGGCTGCGGCCAAGCCGGCCAAGGCCAAGTCGCCGTCGAAGGCGAAGAAGGCCGCCAAGGTTCCGACGAAGAAGCCGAAGGCGCCGCGCCCGAAGAAGGCGACGACGCCGTCTAAGGCGAAGGCTTCGCCCAAGAAGAAGAAGTAGAGTAGAGGAGAAAGAGATGGGAGAAAGGAAGGGTTTGGCGCTTGACTCCGTCGTCCCCACCCCCCGTCGTCGTCTAGTGGCGCGCAAGAGACGCGCGGCCCAAAACGGCCCTTCTCAGGGCCATCAAAGCACGTCGGGGAAGGTTTTGATTGTCGTGTTGCGTTTGGTGTGGGTGTCTGTCTGGCGTTTCTGTATGCCCGTGGGGATGCTGTTTGCGTGCCGTGGTGGTTGGATTGCGGGGGTCGGTGGCGGGTGTGGGCGGCGGTAGCGGTAAGCGGTGTTGTTGTTGTTGTTGTCGTGGTTGATTGTCGCCGTGTTTGTGGCGGCGGCCGACGGTTGGTTTTTCTGTCACGTTGTTTTGTTTGAATACGTTGGTTGGCTTGCCTGCGTTCGTTCGTCTCGGATGTCTGTCTTGTCGAGTCGTGTCTGGTCTTTGTTTTGTTTTGTTCCTTTGTGTGTGTGTGTGTGTGTGTGTGTTATGTTTTGCAACGGGGGGCACGTTGAGATGTGGAAGGAGTCGGCGGGGATTTCGGTGGCGCGTAGAGCGAGCGAGCGCGCGCGCCTGCCTGGCCGTTGGCCGTCGGAGTGGAGTGCGGGTTTTTTTTGTTTTCGAAACGAAAGCGGCGGCCGGCCAGCCACCCGTGCGGTGTGACGTCGGCCGTTGGGTATTGTGCGCTTTGAGCGCCGGGGAGGGATGATGTGTGATTGTTGCGCGCTGCTAGCAGGCAGGCAGAGTGAGCGGGTGTGGCGGACGGACGGGAAGTGGTGGTTTTTTTTTGTTTTTGGGTTGCGGGGCGAGAGGCAGGCGACCGACAAAGTTTGCTCGCGACGGAGAGATGTTAGTGGCCCTGAAAAGGGCCGTTTTTGTTTGTGCGGTGCGGTGCCGCGGCGCGGTTTAGGCGCGCTCGCCGCGGATGCGGCGCGCGAGCTGGATGTCCTTGGGCATGATGGTGACGCGCTTGGCGTGGATTGCGCACAGGTTGGTGTCTTCGAAGAGGCCGACGAGGTAGGCCTCGCTGGCCTCCTGCAGGGCCATGACTGCGGAGCTCTGGAAGCGCAGGTCGGTCTTGAAGTCCTGGGCGATCTCGCGCACTAGGCGCTGGAATGGCAGCTTGCGGATGAGCAGCTCTGTGCTCTTCTGGTAGCGCCTGATTTCTCGCAGGGCGACGGTGCCCGGCCTGTAGCGGTGGGGCTTCTTGACGCCTCCGGTGGCGGGCGCGCTCTTCCTCGCCGCCTTGGTGGCGAGCTGTTTGCGCGGCGCCTTTCCGCCGGTGGACTTGCGGGCCGTTTGCTTTGTGCCAGCCGTAGCTGTCGAGACCGCGCACGGCAAAATCACCCTCGGTGCCATCTACAAGCCGCCGAAGAAACAACTGGTACAAGACCTAAATAAGTTGCTGTCGCTCCCAGGCAGACTCCTGCTTGGAGGCGACTACAACTCCAAGAACCAAGTATGGCACTCGAGGGTGACAACTCCGAACGGAAGACGCCTCCAACGTCTCGTCGAGCGGCATGGCGCCGTTGTTGTCGCACCCCACGAGCCTACAATTTTTCCGTCGAGAGGCGCGCCGGACATTATCGACGTCATGATCAACAAAGGCGTCCGACAAAATATCACCGCCAGTACAAGGACCTTACTAAACTCGGACCATGCACCGGTGATCTTCGAGGTAGAATCAGAACTTGCACCTCAAACTCGGCGAGGACTAGACCTGCGCGGCATAAACTGGGAACGTTTCCGTGAAAACATCGTGGGCGCACTGGAACGACTCCCAAGCCCGGCCGAACACGGAGCAAGCGCCGCCTTAGAACACCTGACACGCAGCTTAGTGGACGCTGCGACGGAAGCAACACCGGCCAGGCGAGATACAGACCAGCTGAGCTTCAAACCGAATAGATTGCCACGACACCTGGAAGAAGCGATCAGCACAAAAAACAGACTCGCCAGGGAATGGCAAAGAACGCGTAATCCGGCCATTAAACGGACGCTCAACAGGATGCGGCGCGAAATCAAAGCCGCGGCCGAAGAACATCGGATCCAGGAGTGGGCGGCGAAAATCTCTTCACTAAACATCGAAGATGGTTCGGCCTGGCAGACAGTCAAGTGCTTTCTCCGCCGGACGATGAAAATCCCACCCCTCCAGGTCGGCGACGACTTCGTTAGCGAGCCGAATGCGAAGGCCAATGCCCTAGCCGACGCGTTTGCCGCTAACTTTACGCCGGTCAACGACCCCATCGACGCAGCACACGTACAACTCGTCAGGGAACGCCTACCGCGTTTCCTTAGAGTAAGGGACCCTGAGGACAACATCACTCCCATTGCTCCCAACGAGGTGAAAGTAGTGCTGCGCCAACTTCAGGGCCGCAAAGCCGCCGGCCACGACCGCATCACAAACGCCCTCCTGAAGCAACTCCCGGACATGGCCGTCGAGAAAATCGCCGAAATCTTCAACGAGGTGCTGAGGTCTGAAGAGTTTCCGAGCGCCTGGAAGCATGCCGAAGTCGTCGCGCTGCCGAAGCCCGGCAAGGACATCCGGCTAGCGAAGAATTACAGACCCATAAGCCTGCTGCCGACGCTCTCAAAACTCTTCGAGAAACTGTATCTGGCGCGGCTGCTACGCCACGTCAACACAGAGGGGCTCCTACCCGACGAACAATTTGGGTTCAGGAGTGAGCACTCGACGACCCAGCAAGTGTTACGACTTGCGGAAGAGGCATTCGGAGCCGTCGACCGACGCGAGTACTTCGGCGCTCTCATGCTCGACGTGTCACGCGCCTTTGACTCAGTGTGGCACGATGGCCTCCTGTATAAGTTACTTACACTGGGGGTTCCCGTGTCACATGTGAGTCTCCTGCAGAGCTATCTACAGGACAGGACGTTTCACGTTCGGGCAGACAGTGGAATTTCCACGGAGCGTCGGATACTCGCGGGTGTACCGCAAGGCTCGGTCGTCGGCCCGATCCTCTATTCGCTGTACACGTCGGACCTTCCGCGGGTAGAGCCTGTGAAACTGGCTCTCTACGCCGACGATACCGCTGTATACAGCCGCAGCAACCAAGTCCACACCCTGCAGCGGCGTCTACAGACGGCAACAACGGCCCTCGAGGAGTGGGCCACAACATGGCGTCTGGCCTACAACCCGGAAAAGAGCCAGGCACTAATCATCGCGCTGCGCCCAGTTCCTCAAGGCGCGCCGCAGCTGACAGTCCGTGGAAGGGCAGTACCATGGAGCAACAGCGCCAAATATCTTGGCGTCACGTTCGACAGTCGTCTCACGTGGCGCCAACACATAGAAGAGGTGAGGAGAAAGGCACTGGGACGGCTACGCCTCCTATACCCAGTCATCAACCCCACCTCAACCTTACCAGAAGAGCTAGGTCTCACGCTCTACAAGGCAACCATCAGGCCGCTGTTTGACTACGCAGCGGTCGTATGGGGCAACGCAGCTGAGACCAACATCCGCCGCCTTCAAAGAGTGCAAAACAGAGCTTTGAGGGCGGTACTACACCTCCCGCCGGACTTCAACACGGAGGAACTCCACGTCATCGCGGACGTCCCAACACTCCGACAGCGGTTCCAGAGAGCCGCGCGAACTTTCTATGAGAAGACCGCGAACTCGCGCAACCCATTAGTGCGAGTACTCGGCCAACGACCTCACTGGCGCGCAACACTACGCTGGCCAGACTTACTTCGCCATCTGGATGATTGAGCCGAAGTAAAGACATTCTCGAAACAGTGTTCATTGTGCAGAACAAGATATAGACAATAAGAAAAGACTTTCCCTAGATTTAAGACATAGACACTAGAAGGAACAGCGCCAATGGCGCTACAGACTTCTATAAGTGAATGGAGACGCAGATCACTGCGTCCCACGACATTGCACAGTTGCTGGGCGCAGACCGTAGCCGACTCGCCAGCCGCTGCAGCTGCTGTTTGTGCACGTTTTGCTTTGCCCGAGGAAGGAAGGATGACAGGCCGCGGCAAGGGAGGAAAGGGGCTCGGCAAGGGTGGCGCCAAGCGGCACCGCAAGGTGTTGCGCGACAACATCCAGGGCATCACGAAGCCCGCCATCCGCCGCCTGGCTCGCAGGGGCGGCGTGAAGCGCATCTCTGGTCTGATCTACGAGGAGACCCGCGGGGTGCTGAAGGTGTTCCTGGAGAACGTGATCCGCGACGCGGTGACGTACACTGAGCACGCCAAGCGCAAGACTGTGACGGCCATGGACGTGGTGTACGCCCTGAAGAGGCAGGGGCGCACCCTGTACGGTTTCGGCGGTTAGGCTGCGTCGCAGCGGGCGCTGGCCTTCCCGCGGCCGTGCTTGTGGGTGGGAGAGACTAGAAAACGGCCCTTTTCAGGGCCACCACACTGTTCGGAAGTTGAAAAGTGCGAAAGAGTCTGTGTTGTTGTTGCTGCGTGTGTGCGCTGTGTTGTTTGTTTGTTTCTTTCTTTCTTTCCGTTTGAGCGACGTGATGTGACTGGGAGGGGAGAAGGAAAGGAAACGTGTCATGTGGCTGGCTGTGTGTGGAGCTGCTTCGTTTGTGTGTTTGTTATTGTGTGTCTTTGTATCGATCGCGACGGAGATGGCGGGCTGTGTGTTGTTGTGCGAGAGGCGGTGATTATTTGCTTGCGTGGTTTGGCTCTGTGTGTTTGTTTGCGGCGGCGGCGTTGGGGTTTCCGAGGCAAGGCGTGTGGGCATAGGCGGCCGGATCAGCTGTTTCGTTCGTGTCGACGGCCGTTGCGCGCGGGAGTGGAGGGCGGTGTGTCGACACGCCTCCCTTTAACAATGGTCATTATTGCTGCCGTTGTCGGTTTGGAAGGCGACTGCGACCGTGCAAAATGTGTGTGTGTGTGTGTGTGTGTGTTTTGGGCCACACGGGCTGTGTGGACGACAAGATGGCGGACGTGCGCCGGCGGCGGCTGTGCTGTGACGGTGCAAAGTTAAAACAAAACAAGGTGCGGCGAGGACGACTGAAATTTTGCTTTGGACGTAGGTTTGTGTGGTGGCCCTGAAAAGGGCCGATTGTTGTGGGCCGAGCCGGCAAAGCGCGTTGCGTGCAGGGGAGCACGCGGCGGCTGCGATTGCCTGGCCTCCTTTAGGCCTTCTTCTCGGTCTTCTTTGGCAGCAGGACGGCCTGGATGTTGGGCAGGACACCACCCTGTGCGATGGTGACGCCCGACAGGAGCTTGTTGAGCTCCTCGTCGTTGCGGATGGCAAGCTGCAGGTGGCGCGGGATGATGCGCGTCTTCTTGTTGTCGCGGGCCGCGTTTCCGGCCAGCTCGAGCACCTCAGCCGCGAGGTACTCCATGACGGCGGCGAGGTAGACGGGCGCCCCGGCGCCGACGCGCTCTGCGTAGTTTCCCTTGCGCAGGAGGCGGTGGATTCTGCCGACCGGGAACTGGAGCCCAGCCCTGCTTGAGCGGGACTTTGACTTGCCCTTGACTTTGCCTCCCTTTCCGCGTCCGGACATGGCGATGGGCTAGCGACGGTGCACACGAAACGGAAACGAAAACGACCGGTGCGAGCGGCAGCGAGTCGAGCAGCGGAGTGCGTGCCGGCGCAGCCGGGGTGGGGGTGCTTTATGGGCTCGGGTGCGGCGGCCGGTTGCGCGCGCGCCCCATTGGTCGGCGGCCGCAACAGGGCGAGCTGGTAAAGGTGCGGCGGCGGCTGGCGGCGGGTGCCACTGTGTGGGGAGACGCTGACTAGAGCGGAGCGCTTGCTACTGGTGTTGCTGCTGCCGTACGTTGGTTCGAGATGCCGCCCAAGACTAGCGGGAAGGCCGCCAAGAAGGCTGGCAAGGCGCAGAAGAACATTTCGAAGGGCGACAAGAAGAAGAAGCGCAAGAGGAAGGAGAGCTATGCCATCTACATCTACAAGGTGCTGAAGCAGGTGCACCCTGACACGGGCATCTCGTCGAAGGCGATGAGCATCATGAACAGCTTCGTGAACGACATTTTCGAGCGCATTGCGGCCGAGGCTTCTCGCCTGGCGCACTACAACAAGCGCTCGACCATCACGTCCCGCGAGATCCAGACCGCTGTGCGGCTGTTGCTGCCTGGCGAGCTGGCCAAGCACGCCGTGAGCGAGGGCACGAAGGCGGTGACCAAGTACACGAGCTCCAAGTAAGGAGGTGGCTCTGGAATGGAAGGAAGGATGGAGAAGGCTCCTCCGTTGCGAGAGCGGCAAAACGGCCCTTTTCAGGGCCACCAACTTGCCTTTTGCGGGAAGGGCGGAATTGTTGTTGTTGTTTGTGTGTGTGGACGGCTGTGATGTATGTGTGCATTTTGATTGTGGGTGGGGGGGCGCGTCAAAGCGTGTTGCGCGGGGTACGGCCACGAGGTTGGTCGCCGTGGCGTGGAATGGTGGCACGCCTCGTTGGCGTGGTTTTTGACCCATTGGTGTTGTTGGGGTGTGTGTGTGTGTTACCCGTCTGCGAGGGGGGACAGTGCGATCGGCGACTTTTGTGTCACCGTAACGACGGCCGTTTGCGGGTTTGTTTTTTTGCACATCATACATGGCGAGGGTGAAATGTGAAATGTTTTTGTTTTGTTTTTTTGCCGCCCACTATTCCCTTTGCTGTACGCCGAGTTTGACAATGGTGCGACGTAACTGCAGCGTGGAGGTGTGTGAGTGACGTTGAAATGAACGTGCCATTAAGACGCATTGTTGTTGTATTGTACTGTACGTGTACGGCGACACGCACGATGATGTACCATTCGACTCTGATGTTTGATAGCCGTGTCTGACTGATTGCGTACGACGCACGCACACCGATGTCGTCATTCAAGATGCACGCTAGACGACGACGGCGGCGGCGGCGGTGGTCGTTTGTTTGGCGAATGTCTGTACACGTGTTTGTCTGTGTCCATCCGGTATGTATTTGTTTGTTTGAAAGTGTTTTGTGTGTCGGTGACGTGGTCCGATCCGTCGCCCCCTGAGTAACTGTCGATCGGCGCGATAGACCGGCGTCACGCAACTGAACCGAAGTCTTGGGCACACCCGTCATACTGTTGTACACCGTCGCGCTGAGAACGGTAACGAAAGGTTGACGTTGATCGGTCGAATGTCTGGGCAGAACGTGAGGAATGAGGCAAGAGTGCAAGGAGGGGGGGCAAAAGAGAGAGGAAGGGAAAAAGGGGAGAAACGCATTCGTAGAGCAACGGAACGTTCCCGTGTCGGAGGCGTATTGGAGCCGCACTGAAATGCGTTTAACGGCGGCGCGGCTGCAAGTGTCTGCCGTGGTGAACGTTACCTTTGACGGCTGCATTGGGCTTTGCCTTTGCTTTCGCTTTCGCTTTCGCGTTCGCTTTCGCTTTCCCGGATGTACGTAACGTTTGTTGATATGGTTCTGAGGAAGAGTGTATGACAGTGCCGTGCCGTCCATGTTCGTGTGCCCTCCCATTGTGTGTATGCTATTGTCTGTGTACTTGAATGATGTATGTAGGTGTTAGTGGACATGTTTTACCAGTGGGGGGAAATGGATCGTCGATAGTTGCCGTCACTCTGTCACGGTCGAGATGACGCACCCTCCGTACAGAAAGGTGTCGAGAAAGTGAGTGTGTGTGTGCGTCCGTGAATTGGCAGCGTTTGGAGGTGGGCGTGCCCTGCATGTGGCCCGGAAAAGGCTGTTCGTTAGGCGGTAGTGTTGTGTGGACAGGGGAGGGGCATGCGTAACGCTGCTGGCATGGCATTTCGGGAGATGGGAGGGGGCAAACGAGGAAACGAGGAGCGGCGGCCAAAGACGGGACGGGGAGGGGCGCGGTGTGGGTGGCTTGCGCCTGTGCTCGGCGTTGTGGTTTGTGCAAAAGAGGAGGAGAAAAACAATGTGAGTTGCCAGGGAGGGGAGCGGTGTTGTGTTGTGGTTGTCAGTGAACGTGGCGAGACGGACGGATGCGCGGAGGGGCGGGGGCGGCGCATTTCGCCGGTGCCGTGCCGTGCCGTGCCTGAAAGCCGCGTGGTCGCTGTGTTGTTGGTGGCGTGGGGGCGAGGAGAGTACCGTACGGGTGTGCTTGTGCGCCGGAAATGGCACACTGCGCCCGCCCGTCTTGGAGGCTGATGGCTGTGGTGTGGAAATGGGGCGCGGTGATGTTGAAGCACAGAAAAGAAACCAAGAAAACGGAAGGCGTGATGCGGCGGTGGTGGTGAGAGCGGGAAAAACAAAACAAAAGAAAAAAAACAACAAAAAAAAAGAAGGAAAAACAACAAGAAACAAAAAAGAAAACAAAAAGTCTATCAATATTAAAATGTAAATGGAAATGGACCCAGGTATAACCTCCCTGCACAAATAGCAGAGAGTCCGATGATAATAAAAATGTGCCAGAATGTTAACGTCCCTACAAAACAAACCCAACGATAATATTAATGAAAGAGTGAACCGTATGTAACATTGCAACAGACATAATGAAACCTGATAAATTGTATAAGGGCAGCAGCCGTTGACCTTTGGCCCTGTATTCAGAATAAAAAGAGCCAAAGATCGTTACCCCAATGAAAAAGACACTGAAACACGTATGTAACATAGTAGCGATGGCGAGACATTGTAGCATCTGTGACCAGAGAGTTTGCGCTGGACTGCGCGAGTGTTGCGAGCGGTTCTCAGTCAGTCAGTCAGTCTGTGTAGTTGAGGGCTGTACTCTGTCAGTAGTCGTCGCGTGCAGTACGCTAATAGTCGTCATGCAGAGCGGTCGGTCAGTAGTAGCAGCCGAGTGCGGTTGTGTGATGTAGGCGGTCGGCAACACTGGTCAAGATGGTGAATAAGGTATACTGTTAATTGATATAATCGTTAGATAATGAGAAATTGTATTTATTGTAATTATTCTCCAACAAGTTCCCCAATAATAATTTTTATTTCAAAAGCATTTTTCAAACATTTAATCTTTTATTGAACTAAAGAGTTCGTTCCACTTCTTTGAAGAAAAATGTCACTAAAATCACAAAGAAAGAGAATATTATTATTTGCAATGCAGTTCCTCCAAGCGCTGCGCAACAACCAGAGCAGAAATGTGACATCCATTTATTCGGAGGTAAGACTTTTAATTCTGATTGTTTTGCACAGGGCCAAAGACCGATATTTCGGTTTAATTGAAGTTTCTTGTCACTGAACGGACTTTTGTAAATGTTGTGTGAAGACTTTATATTTGAGTCAGATTGCGAATTGCACATTTTTGTTGCCATTTTCAATACCTCTCATTGTGGGCGAGGTTACAATTAGCGCAATGTCCATTAGCATCCGTAAATAACATTGTCCATTATTTTAAATATTGCTGGGAGGTTACAACACACACACACACAAAACAAAAAACAAAAAAAAACAAAAAATTGCATTTATATCCGCTCCTCAATTGTAGATACCCCTTACACAGCTGTGTGCAATGAATGAGTGCTGGCTGGTAATTAATTGCACTCCTTGGAGGGAAATGCCATAGGAAGTAGTCTTTAAAAAGTGAATGTTTTTCGTTAAGAGACAAAAGTTACTTTAGAAAAAAAGTAATAGTGGGGCTTTTGTTGTTGAACAAAATAAGTACAATGAACATACGTTATCAGATTTGCGCAATGCAGCGTCACACCACCTTTTGATTATAACACAATATACTATACATCGTCCCGAACCGTGACCAGAGTCGCGAGACGAGCAGAGCACGCCGCCGACGCCCGCTCAGTACAACCGTCCACCCGCTACTACTGTCGACCGACTACTACCTCTCCCGACTCGCGCTACAATATATATAACAACTGTTCCTGGCGACCCGGTGCGTGCAACTACTGTCGTCTGGCGCGGTCCAAGCGCCGACTAGCAGCGATAAAGAACTCTCTGGTCAGACAGAGATGCTGTCATGCCTCGCCATCGCTCTGGTAATGAATACATACGTGGTGCAGCGTGCGTACCACCGGAACACGCAGTGGCGGAGCCAAAGACTGTGTTGTCGAGGTCGAGTGCGAGTGGGAAGAGAGGCAGCGTCGGCACGGAGATGCAAGCGAGCGCGAGACGCACGGGGGCTGCGGCGTGGCGCGTTTGCGGTCGGCGCCTTTGGTGGCAACGGCCGGGACAAGCAGCGGTGTATGGTGTGGTGCGGGGCGGACAGGGGCGGCGGTGGACGGGGAGGAGGCGGCGCGACGACGGCATGGGGGCGAAAACGGGACGGGGGACGGCGGATGTTGAGAGGCGTCACGCGCGGACAGGACACAGACACAGAGACACACAGATTGGAAAGGGAGGGTGCGCGGTAGTAGTTGGGAATGTGCGTACCGTGCGGGATGGGAGTGGGCGAGGAACACGGTCGTGGCCCCTGTTTTGGGTGCGTGTGATGACGTCGGTGTGTTGTGGGAAGGGAAGGTGCTGTGGCGGCGGCGCGTAATGGGCGTAGGCCGAAAAGAGAAAGGAACGTGGGCAGTGTGTTGGCAAGCGTCGGTTCGACTGCGACGTTGATGGGCAGGGCAGGGCAAGGTTAATGGTGGTAGGAGTAGGCGTGTGGGCGCAAAAAATCTGCCGCTGCAGGCGGTGCCGTAACCGCCATGGCGGGAAGGAGAGAGGGCCAAAGAAAGAAAGAAAGAAAGAAGAAAACAAAAAAAAAAAAAGGAGGGGGGGGGGGCGAAAGTGGAGAGGCGGTGGTGTGAGAAGGGCGGGGGCGGAAGGAAGGCAGGAAGGACAAGAGGCGAGGCGACGGCTTGCTTTGTGTATCGGTCGGTCTCTGGCTATGCTTCGTTTTCTGCAGCAGGGTCGGTGCGCGGCGTGGCTCGCGGCAGTGGGAACGCCTGGTGGCTGGACGGCCAGCAATGCGGTTGGATGGGCGGCCACAGCACCGCACCTGTGCCCGAGGAGGAGACGCTGGCGGCGGGCCCTGAGGTGAGGCCGGCTCGGCTGGGGCTGTGGATGTGTAGGTGTGCGCCGCTGCTGCAACAACGAGTAAAACGCGAGAAGAAGGGATGGCGGTAGAGAGGAAAAAAAGAAAAAGGTCGTGTTGTGTTGATGCGCAGGCAGACGCGTACAGAGGGACGAGCCCGGTCTGCAGCAGGGTGTGGCCGTGCCGAGTGCAGAGCAGCGGCGGCTCGGTTCGGTTCGGCCCGGCCCGGCGGGCCGCGCTGTTGTCGCGGACGTGAGCGCCCCCTGGCGGGTGGCCGGAGGCGGCGCGGCGTGTTGGACGTGTGGCTGGTGGCAGTGCACAATTTGCGAGTGGCTGGCGGTGTGGTGTGGCGGTTGGCGCGTCGGGCGGCGGAGAGGTATGTGTTGCGGGCGCCCTTTGCTGCGCTGCGTCGTTGCGTGTGCCGTACAGGGCGGGCGCTTGTCGACTGTGTGGGCGGTGTGGCGAATTGGCGTGAAACGGCTGCCGAGAGGTGTGTGGTAGCGAGCCGGTCGGTGGTGTCAGTGCGAAGGGGAATGTGCGTGCGTTTGGCGGTTTCGGTGTGCTTTTTGCGGCGTGAGAGTGGGAATTAGTGGGGCCGGCTGTTGTGTTGGTTCCTTGTGTCTTGTGTCGCGTAGCTTGATGGCAACGTGGAAGGACGCCGGTTTCGTTTCGAGCCTTGCGTGTGGTTGTCGACGTTGACTGGTTGGCGTGTGCCGATGCACGTGCATGTGTGGGTCGCGAGTGCGTTTTTGGCTGGCTGTGTGTGTGTGTGTGTGTTTTGGGGGGGAAGGGGGAGGCGGTGGTGAAAGTGCAGTCGTTGCCACGGGCGTCGTCGGGTGGGGCTGGGGCTGTGCGTCGTGGCGGAAAGGTGGTAGGTTGCGGGAAGCGAGCCCGTCGTTGACGGTGTCGCGTGAGTTGTGAATCGAGTGGGGCGCGGGGCGCGGGACAGGAGCAGCGTGCCGCTGCGTCGTGGTCGTCAGCAGAGGCTGTGCGTGTGCTTGTCCTTTTTGTGGGCGGTTCGTGCGAGGCGTTTTTGTTTTGTGTTGCCCTAGTTGTTAGTTTATTTTGTTTGTGTTTGTTATTTTGAGACGACGACTGGTTGGTGGCGTGCGCGCGAAGTGGCGGTGTGCGCTTCCCGTGTCGTTTGTGTTGTTTGGTTTTTTTGTTTTTGTGTGTTTTTGTTTTTTTTTTTTTTTTTTTTTTTTTTTTTTGCACTGGGCCCCGGTGGGTGGGTGCGTGTGTGTCGATTGCCGGCTGGCGAAAGGTGCGCCATCGGCGGGGTGGGTCGCCGGCACAAGTAGAGGCGGCGGCGTTGTTGCTGTTGTTGTGTGGTGTTTGTTTTGTTCGGCTGTGTCGGCGAGCTGTGTTGCGGTGCGTGTGAATGGTGGTGCAAAAGTGCTGGCGTTGGGGCTGCGACTGCGACGGCGACGGCGGCGAGCCGCGGGCGCGCCATTGATAGTGATGTTGTGAACAGCGGCTGTGTACGGTAGTGGTGTTGTTGTAGCACGACGTGCATCCGGGCCGGCGCGGAAAGCGCAGTTGCGGGCGGTTGCCCTTCGGTGCCAGCCATGTCGCGTGAGCGGCGGGTTGCTCTGGTGTCGACACGTGGTGCTCTGGGTTGTTGTGTGGTGCCCTTTGGCCGGTGGGGGTGGTTCGCGTGTGTCTCGTTCGCGCTCGGTGTCTGGTCGTGGTCGTGCTGCTCCCCCGTCTGTCGGCGGTTTCCGACGTCGTCTGTACGTTTTTGTTCGTTTGCGGCGTGCCTGCCGACGTCGTCCCGTCGCGACCTTTCAACCGAAAGTGTGGCGCCCGAAGGTGAACGAACGTAACCCTGACCTCGGCGCTTTACGCTGAGCCGAGCGAACCGAACCGAACCTAACCTGTGGTGTGGCGAGGTGAGCTCAGCCTGTGAGCCCCTAACGTCTACGTAAGGTAAGCTGTCCGGCTCACGCCTCACGTTTTTGAACGCTTTTTTAACCTACGTTTGACGCTTCTTAACCTAGCACTGACCCCTTAACCTAACGTGTAACCTAACCTAACCTAACCTAACCTAACCTAACCTCTGACGCCTGACGTGTTTGAATGCTTAACCTAAGTTTGACGCTTAACCTAACCCAAGTCCCCTTAACCTAACCCACGTCCACCTAACCTAACCTAACCTAACGTAGACGTGTAAACGTAATGTGTAACGCGTAACGTGTAAGGTCGGCTGTCGTGTGTGCTTGACGGCAGATTGGGTTGGTCTGTAGATTCGGATTGCGGTTTGCCTCGGTCGAGGGGTTGGGTCGGAAGCGGCGAGGGGCGGCGGCGCCTGTTGCGCAGGCGGCGTCCGTTTGCGGCGGGCAATTGTTGAGAAACGGCTGTGAATGTTGGCGGGCGAGAGGAGGAGGACGGCGCGCGATGTGGCCCGACGGCTGCGGGCCGATCGGGAAACGGCGGGAGGGCGACGGAAGGCGATGGGGCGGCGGAGGCGCGTTTGCACGGCCGTCATCGCCGCACGCCTCGGCTTGTGTGGCTGTGGCGCCGGCCGCGCTGGCCGGGCTGCCGCGGCGACGGTGTGGGAGTTTTGCCGAAGGTTTGGCCATTGTGGCGGGTCGTCGGCTGGGGCTGTGGGGGCGGCATTTGGGCGGGGGCGGCGATTCTCGGCGGGCCGACCCAGGCTGTAGCGCGCGGTAGCTGCAGTTTGGCCGTGGTTTGCGGCGCTGCCGTGGCGACTGGTTGGCGACTGTGGTGTGGCTGTGTGTAGCCCCATCCTCGGTGGTTTGAAAGGCGCGGGCGGTTGTGGCGCAGGTTTGGGGCTGCTCCGCACAGGCTGTCGGACGTTGGGCGGTAGCAAGCGCGGGAGGCGCGGCGCGGCGGCGCGCAGAGTGGCGGCCGCTCTCTCGGCCGTCCGCGCCCGCCCGCGACACTGGCTGGGCCTTGTGATTCTCTGCTCTGCTGCTGTGCTGTGCTTGCGTGCCTGCCTGCCGTCCCGCTCGCTCTCGCTGTGTGTTACGCGCGTCGTCGAAATGGCAGATCAGGCGGCTACGAACGAGACTGCTGCGGCACCCGCCGCCACCGGCACTACGAAGAAGGCCAAGTCTGCGTCGTCTGCGAAGAAGCCGCGCGCCAAGCCTGCGCACCCGCGCACCTCTGAGATGGTGACGGCCGCCATCAAGAGTCTGAAGGAGCGCGGCGGGTCGTCGCTGCAGGCGATCAAGAAGTACATAGCCGCGCACTACAAGCTGGACGCGGAGAAGCTGGCGCCGTTTATCAAGAAGTACCTCAAGTCGGCCGTCGTGGCGGGCGAGCTGGTGCAGACGAAGGGGAAGGGCGCGTCCGGCTCGTTCAAGCTTGCCGGCGCCGGCGGCGGGGGGGCGGCCGAGGGCGGCAAGGCTCGTGCTGGCGGTGCCAAGAAGAAGCGCGCCGCTCCGGCCAGCAAGGAGAAGAAGGGCGCCCGTGCGGCCGGCGCAAAGAAGGCTGGTGGCGTGAAGGCGGCGACCGGTCGGAAGGCGGGCGCCGCCAAGAAGGCGTCTGCGGCGTCGGCCGCGCCCGCGGGTGCGAAGAAGGCGGCTGCGGCCAAGCCGGCCAAGGCCAAGTCGCCGTCGAAGGCGAAGAAGGCCGCCAAGGTTCCGACGAAGAAGCCGAAGGCGCCGCGCCCGAAGAAGGCGACGACGCCGTCTAAGGCGAAGGCTTCGCCCAAGAAGAAGAAGTAGAGTAGAGGAGAAAGAGATGGGAGAAAGGAAGGGTTTGGCGCTTGACTCCGTCGTCCCCACCCCCCGTCGTCGTCTAGTGGCGCGCAAGAGACGCGCGGCCCAAAACGGCCCTTCTCAGGGCCATCAAAGCACGTCGGGGAAGGTTTTGATTGTCGTGTTGCGTTTGGTGTGGGTGTCTGTCTGGCGTTTCTGTATGCCCGTGGGGATGCTGTTTGCGTGCCGTGGTGGTTGGATTGCGGGGGTCGGTGGCGGGTGTGGGCGGCGGTAGCGGTAAGCGGTGTTGTTGTTGTTGTTGTCGTGGTTGATTGTCGCCGTGTTTGTGGCGGCGGCCGACGGTTGGTTTTTCTGTCACGTTGTTTTGTTTGAATACGTTGGTTGGCTTGCCTGCGTTCGTTCGTCTCGGATGTCTGTCTTGTCGAGTCGTGTCTGGTCTTTGTTTTGTTTTGTTCCTTTGTGTGTGTGTGTGTGTGTGTGTGTTATGTTTTGCAACGGGGGGCACGTTGAGATGTGGAAGGAGTCGGCGGGGATTTCGGTGGCGCGTAGAGCGAGCGAGCGCGCGCGCCTGCCTGGCCGTTGGCCGTCGGAGTGGAGTGCGGGTTTTTTTTGTTTTCGAAACGAAAGCGGCGGCCGGCCAGCCACCCGTGCGGTGTGACGTCGGCCGTTGGGTATTGTGCGCTTTGAGCGCCGGGGAGGGATGATGTGTGATTGTTGCGCGCTGCTAGCAGGCAGGCAGAGTGAGCGGGTGTGGCGGACGGACGGGAAGTGGTGGTTTTTTTTTGTTTTTGGGTTGCGGGGCGAGAGGCAGGCGACCGACAAAGTTTGCTCGCGACGGAGAGATGTTAGTGGCCCTGAAAAGGGCCGTTTTTGTTTGTGCGGTGCGGTGCGGTGCGGTGCCGCGGCGCGGTTTAGGCGCGCTCGCCGCGGATGCGGCGCGCGAGCTGGATGTCCTTGGGCATGATGGTGACGCGCTTGGCGTGGATTGCGCACAGGTTGGTGTCTTCGAAGAGGCCGACGAGGTAGGCCTCGCTGGCCTCCTGCAGGGCCATGACTGCGGAGCTCTGGAAGCGCAGGTCGGTCTTGAAGTCCTGGGCGATCTCGCGCACTAGGCGCTGGAATGGCAGCTTGCGGATGAGCAGCTCTGTGCTCTTCTGGTAGCGCCTGATTTCTCGCAGGGCGACGGTGCCCGGCCTGTAGCGGTGGGGCTTCTTGACGCCTCCGGTGGCGGGCGCGCTCTTCCTCGCCGCCTTGGTGGCGAGCTGTTTGCGCGGCGCCTTTCCGCCGGTGGACTTGCGGGCCGTTTGCTTTGTGCGGGCCATGGCGGTAGCGGTAGCGGTAGCGGTAGCGGAGCGGCGTGCGTGGAGGTTAGGTGCGGCGCGGCGTCCGGTGCTGCCTTGACAACGGGCCCGCGCGCCTCCGTGCTGCGCTTATATGCCCTCGGTTGCGCGTGGTGGGGGGAGGGCGGGCCAGAGTCTATATAGGGGGGCGGCGGGCGCGCTGGGCGCAGACCGTAGCCGACTCGCCAGCCGCTGCAGCTGCTGTTTGTGCACGTTTTGCTTTGCCCGACGAAGGAAGGATGACAGGCCGCGGCAAGGGAGGAAAGGGGCTCGGCAAGGGTGGCGCCAAGCGGCACCGCAAGGTGTTGCGCGACAACATCCAGGGCATCACGAAGCCCGCCATCCGCCGCCTGGCTCGCAGGGGCGGCGTGAAGCGCATCTCTGGTCTGATCTACGAGGAGACCCGCGGGGTGCTGAAGGTGTTCCTGGAGAACGTGATCCGCGACGCGGTGACGTACACTGAGCACGCCAAGCGCAAGACTGTGACGGCCATGGACGTGGTGTACGCCCTGAAGAGGCAGGGGCGCACCCTGTACGGTTTCGGCGGTTAGGCTGCGTCGCAGCGGGCGCTGGCCTTCCCGCGGCCGTGCTTGTGGGTGGGAGAGACTAGAAAACGGCCCTTTTCAGGGCCACCACACTGTTCGGAAGTTGAAAAGTGCGAAAGAGTCTGTGTTGTTGTTGCTGCGTGTGTGCGCTGTGTTGTTTGTTTGTTTCTTTCTTTCTTTCCGTTTGAGCGACGTGATGTGACTGGGAGGGGAGAAGGAAAGGAAACGTGTCATGTGGCTGGCTGTGTGTGGAGCTGCTTCGTTTGTGTGTTTGTTATTGTGTGTCTTTGTATCGATCGCGACGGAGATGGCGGGCTGTGTGTTGTTGTGCGAGAGGCGGTGATTATTTGCTTGCGTGGTTTGGCTCTGTGTGTTTGTTTGCGGCGGCGGCGTTGGGGTTTCCGAGGCAAGGCGTGTGGGCATAGGCGGCCGGATCAGCTGTTTCGTTCGTGTCGACGGCCGTTGCGCGCGGGAGTGGAGGGCGGTGTGTCGACACGCCTCCCTTTAACAATGGTCATTATTGCTGCCGTTGTCGGTTTGGAAGGCGACTGCGACCGTGCAAAATGTGTGTGTGTGTGTGTGTGTGTTTTGGGCCACACGGGCTGTGTGGACGACAAGATGGCGGACGTGCGCCGGCGGCGGCTGTGCTGTGACGGTGCAAAGTTAAAACAAAACAAGGTGCGGCGAGGACGACTGAAATTTTGCTTTGGACGTAGGTTTGTGTGGTGGCCCTGAAAAGGGCCGATTGTTGTGGGCCGAGCCGGCAAAGCGCGTTGCGTGCAGGGGAGCACGCGGCGGCTGCGATTGCCTGGCCTCCTTTAGGCCTTCTTCTCGGTCTTCTTTGGCAGCAGGACGGCCTGGATGTTGGGCAGGACACCACCCTGTGCGATGGTGACGCCCGACAGGAGCTTGTTGAGCTCCTCGTCGTTGCGGATGGCAAGCTGCAGGTGGCGCGGGATGATGCGCGTCTTCTTGTTGTCGCGGGCCGCGTTTCCGGCCAGCTCGAGCACCTCAGCCGCGAGGTACTCCATGACGGCGGCGAGGTAGACGGGCGCCCCGGCGCCGACGCGCTCTGCGTAGTTTCCCTTGCGCAGGAGGCGGTGGATTCTGCCGACCGGGAACTGGAGCCCAGCCCTGCTTGAGCGGGACTTTGACTTGCCCTTGACTTTGCCTCCCTTTCCGCGTCCGGACATGGCGATGGGCTAGCGACGGTGCACACGAAACGGAAACGAAAACGACCGGTGCGAGCGGCAGCGAGTCGAGCAGCGGAGTGCGTGCCGGCGCAGCCGGGGTGGGGGTGCTTTATGGGCTCGGGTGCGGCGGCCGGTTGCGCGCGCGCCCCATTGGTCGGCGGCCGCAACAGGGCGAGCTGGTAAAGGTGCGGCGGCGGCTGGCGGCGGGTGCCACTGTGTGGGGAGACGCTGACTAGAGCGGAGCGCTTGCTACTGGTGTTGCTGCTGCCGTACGTTGGTTCGAGATGCCGCCCAAGACTAGCGGGAAGGCCGCCAAGAAGGCTGGCAAGGCGCAGAAGAACATTTCGAAGGGCGACAAGAAGAAGAAGCGCAAGAGGAAGGAGAGCTATGCCATCTACATCTACAAGGTGCTGAAGCAGGTGCACCCTGACACGGGCATCTCGTCGAAGGCGATGAGCATCATGAACAGCTTCGTGAACGACATTTTCGAGCGCATTGCGGCCGAGGCTTCTCGCCTGGCGCACTACAACAAGCGCTCGACCATCACGTCCCGCGAGATCCAGACCGCTGTGCGGCTGTTGCTGCCTGGCGAGCTGGCCAAGCACGCCGTGAGCGAGGGCACGAAGGCGGTGACCAAGTACACGAGCTCCAAGTAAGGAGGTGGCTCTGGAATGGAAGGAAGGATGGAGAAGGCTCCTCCGTTGCGAGAGCGGCAAAACGGCCCTTTTCAGGGCCACCAACTTGCCTTTTGCGGGAAGGGCGGAATTGTTGTTGTTGTTTGTGTGTGTGGACGGCTGTGATGTATGTGTGCATTTTGATTGTGGGTGGGGGGGCGCGTCAAAGCGTGTTGCGCGGGGTACGGCCACGAGGTTGGTCGCCGTGGCGTGGAATGGTGGCACGCCTCGTTGGCGTGGTTTTTGACCCATTGGTGTTGTTGGGGTGTGTGTGTGTGTTACCCGTCTGCGAGGGGGGACAGTGCGATCGGCGACTTTTGTGTCACCGTAACGACGGCCGTTTGCGGGTTTGTTTTTTTGCACATCATACATGGCGAGGGTGAAATGTGAAATGTTTTTGTTTTGTTTTTTTGCCGCCCACTATTCCCTTTGCTGTACGCCGAGTTTGACAATGGTGCGACGTAACTGCAGCGTGGAGGTGTGTGAGTGACGTTGAAATGAACGTGCCATTAAGACGCATTGTTGTATTGTACTGTACGTGTACGGCGACACGCACGATGATGTACCATTCGACTCTGATGTTTGATAGCCGTGTCTGACTGATTGCGTACGACGCACGCACACCGATGTCGTCATTCAAGATGCACGCTAGACGACGACGGCGGCGGCGGCGGTGGTCGTTTGTTTGGCGAATGTCTGTACACGTGTTTGTCTGTGTCCATCCGGTATGTATTTGTTTGTTTGAAAGTGTTTTGTGTGTCGGTGACGTGGTCCGATCCGTCGCCCCCTGAGTAACTGTCGATCGGCGCGATAGACCGGCGTCACGCAACTGAACCGAAGTCTTGGGCACACCCGTCATACTGTTGTACACCGTCGCGCTGAGAACGGTAACGAAAGGTTGACGTTGATCGGTCGAATGTCTGGGCAGAACGTGAGGAATGAGGCAAGAGTGCAAGGAGGGGGGGCAAAAGAGAGAGGAAGGGAAAAAGGGGAGAAACGCATTCGTAGAGCAACGGAACGTTCCCGTGTCGGAGGCGTATTGGAGCCGCACTGAAATGCGTTTAACGGCGGCGCGGCTGCAAGTGTCTGCCGTGGTGAACGTTACCTTTGACGGCTGCATTGGGCTTTGCCTTTGCTTTCGCTTTCGCTTTCGCGTTCGCTTTCGCTTTCCCGGATGTACGTAACGTTTGTTGATATGGTTCTGAGGAAGAGTGTATGACAGTGCCGTGCCGTCCATGTTCGTGTGCCCTCCCATTGTGTGTATGCTATTGTCTGTGTACTTGAATGATGTATGTAGGTGTTAGTGGACATGTTTTACCAGTGGGGGGAAATGGATCGTCGATAGTTGCCGTCACTCTGTCACGGTCGAGATGACGCACCCTCCGTACAGAAAGGTGTCGAGAAAGTGAGTGTGTGTGTGCGTCCGTGAATTGGCAGCGTTTGGAGGTGGGCGTGCCCTGCATGTGGCCCGGAAAAGGCTGTTCGTTAGGCGGTAGTGTTGTGTGGACAGGGGAGGGGCATGCGTAACGCTGCTGGCATGGCATTTCGGGAGATGGGAGGGGGCAAACGAGGAAACGAGGAGCGGCGGCCAAAGACGGGACGGGGAGGGGCGCGGTGTGGGTGGCTTGCGCCTGTGCTCGGCGTTGTGGTTTGTGCAAAAGAGGAGGAGAAAAACAATGTGAGTTGCCAGGGAGGGGAGCGGTGTTGTGTTGTGGTTGTCAGTGAACGTGGCGAGACGGACGGATGCGCGGAGGGGCGGGGGCGGCGCATTTCGCCGGTGCCGTGCCGTGCCGTGCCTGAAAGCCGCGTGGTCGCTGTGTTGTTGGTGGCGTGGGGGCGAGGAGAGTACCGTACGGGTGTGCTTGTGCGCCGGAAATGGCACACTGCGCCCGCCCGTCTTGGAGGCTGATGGCTGTGGTGTGGAAATGGGGCGCGGTGATGTTGAAGCACAGAAAAGAAACCAAGAAAACGGAAGGCGTGATGCGGCGGTGGTGGTGAGAGCGGGAAAAACAAAACAAAAGAAAAAAAACAACAAAAAAAAAGAAGGAAAAACAACAAGAAACAAAAAAGAAAACAAAAAGTCTATCAATATTAAAATGTAAATGGAAATGGACCCAGGTATAACCTCCCTGCACAAATAGCAGAGAGTCCGATGATAATAAAAATGTGCCAGAATGTTAACGTCCCTACAAAACAAACCCAACGATAATATTAATGAAAGAGTGAACCGTATGTAACATTGCAACAGACATAATGAAACCTGATAAATTGTATAAGGGCAGCAGCCGTTGACCTTTGGCCCTGTATTCAGAATAAAAAGAGCCAAAGATCGTTACCCCAATGAAAAAGACACTGAAACACGTATGTAACATAGTAGCGATGGCGAGACATTGTAGCATCTGTGACCAGAGAGTTTGCGCTGGACTGCGCGAGTGTTGCGAGCGGTTCTCAGTCAGTCAGTCAGTCTGTGTAGTTGAGGGCTGTACTCTGTCAGTAGTCGTCGCGTGCAGTACGCTAATAGTCGTCATGCAGAGCGGTCGGTCAGTAGTAGCAGCCGAGTGCGGTTGTGTGATGTAGGCGGTCGGCAACACTGGTCAAGATGGTGAATAAGGTATACTGTTAATTGATATAATCGTTAGATAATGAGAAATTGTATTTATTGTAATTATTCTCCAACAAGTTCCCCAATAATAATTTTTATTTCAAAAGCATTTTTCAAACATTTAATCTTTTATTGAACTAAAGAGTTCGTTCCACTTCTTTGAAGAAAAATGTCACTAAAATCACAAAGAAAGAGAATATTATTATTTGCAATGCAGTTCCTCCAAGCGCTGCGCAACAACCAGAGCAGAAATGTGACATCCATTTATTCGGAGGTAAGACTTTTAATTCTGATTGTTTTGCACAGGGCCAAAGACCGATATTTCGGTTTAATTGAAGTTTCTTGTCACTGAACGGACTTTTGTAAATGTTGTGTGAAGACTTTATATTTGAGTCAGATTGCGAATTGCACATTTTTGTTGCCATTTTCAATACCTCTCATTGTGGGCGAGGTTACAATTAGCGCAATGTCCATTAGCATCCGTAAATAACATTGTCCATTATTTTAAATATTGCTGGGAGGTTACAACACACACACACACAAAACAAAAAACAAAAAAAAACAAAAAATTGCATTTATATCCGCTCCTCAATTGTAGATACCCCTTACACAGCTGTGTGCAATGAATGAGTGCTGGCTGGTAATTAATTGCACTCCTTGGAGGGAAATGCCATAGGAAGTAGTCTTTAAAAAGTGAATGTTTTTCGTTAAGAGACAAAAGTTACTTTAGAAAAAAAGTAATAGTGGGGCTTTTGTTGTTGAACAAAATAAGTACAATGAACATACGTTATCAGATTTGCGCAATGCAGCGTCACACCACCTTTTGATTATAACACAATATACTATACATCGTCCCGAACCGTGACCAGAGTCGCGAGACGAGCAGAGCACGCCGCCGACGCCCGCTCAGTACAACCGTCCACCCGCTACTACTGTCGACCGACTACTACCTCTCCCGACTCGCGCTACAATATATATAACAACTGTTCCTGGCGACCCGGTGCGTGCAACTACTGTCGTCTGGCGCGGTCCAAGCGCCGACTAGCAGCGATAAAGAACTCTCTGGTCAGACAGAGATGCTGTCATGCCTCGCCATCGCTCTGGTAATGAATACATACGTGGTGCAGCGTGCGTACCACCGGAACACGCAGTGGCGGAGCCAAAGACTGTGTTGTCGAGGTCGAGTGCGAGTGGGAAGAGAGGCAGCGTCGGCACGGAGATGCAAGCGAGCGCGAGACGCACGGGGGCTGCGGCGTGGCGCGTTTGCGGTCGGCGCCTTTGGTGGCAACGGCCGGGACAAGCAGCGGTGTATGGTGTGGTGCGGGGCGGACAGGGGCGGCGGTGGACGGGGAGGAGGCGGCGCGACGACGGCATGGGGGCGAAAACGGGACGGGGGACGGCGGATGTTGAGAGGCGTCACGCGCGGACAGGACACAGACACAGAGACACACAGATTGGAAAGGGAGGGTGCGCGGTAGTAGTTGGGAATGTGCGTACCGTGCGGGATGGGAGTGGGCGAGGAACACGGTCGTGGCCCCTGTTTTGGGTGCGTGTGATGACGTCGGTGTGTTGTGGGAAGGGAAGGTGCTGTGGCGGCGGCGCGTAATGGGCGTAGGCCGAAAAGAGAAAGGAACGTGGGCAGTGTGTTGGCAAGCGTCGGTTCGACTGCGACGTTGATGGGCAGGGCAGGGCAAGGTTAATGGTGGTAGGAGTAGGCGTGTGGGCGCAAAAAATCTGCCGCTGCAGGCGGTGCCGTAACCGCCATGGCGGGAAGGAGAGAGGGCCAAAGAAAGAAAGAAAGAAAGAAGAAAACAAAAAAAAAAAAAGGAGGGGGGGGGGCGAAAGTGGAGAGGCGGTGGTGTGAGAAGGGCGGGGGCGGAAGGAAGGCAGGAAGGACAAGAGGCGAGGCGACGGCTTGCTTTGTGTATCGGTCGGTCTCTGGCTATGCTTCGTTTTCTGCAGCAGGGTCGGTGCGCGGCGTGGCTCGCGGCAGTGGGAACGCCTGGTGGCTGGACGGCCAGCAATGCGGTTGGATGGGCGGCCACAGCACCGCACCTGTGCCCGAGGAGGAGACGCTGGCGGCGGGCCCTGAGGTGAGGCCGGCTCGGCTGGGGCTGTGGATGTGTAGGTGTGCGCCGCTGCTGCAACAACGAGTAAAACGCGAGAAGAAGGGATGGCGGTAGAGAGGAAAAAAAGAAAAAGGTCGTGTTGTGTTGATGCGCAGGCAGACGCGTACAGAGGGACGAGCCCGGTCTGCAGCAGGGTGTGGCCGTGCCGAGTGCAGAGCAGCGGCGGCTCGGTTCGGTTCGGCCCGGCCCGGCGGGCCGCGCTGTTGTCGCGGACGTGAGCGCCCCCTGGCGGGTGGCCGGAGGCGGCGCGGCGTGTTGGACGTGTGGCTGGTGGCAGTGCACAATTTGCGAGTGGCTGGCGGTGTGGTGTGGCGGTTGGCGCGTCGGGCGGCGGAGAGGTATGTGTTGCGGGCGCCCTTTGCTGCGCTGCGTCGTTGCGTGTGCCGTACAGGGCGGGCGCTTGTCGACTGTGTGGGCGGTGTGGCGAATTGGCGTGAAACGGCTGCCGAGAGGTGTGTGGTAGCGAGCCGGTCGGTGGTGTCAGTGCGAAGGGGAATGTGCGTGCGTTTGGCGGTTTCGGTGTGCTTTTTGCGGCGTGAGAGTGGGAATTAGTGGGGCCGGCTGTTGTGTTGGTTCCTTGTGTCTTGTGTCGCGTAGCTTGATGGCAACGTGGAAGGACGCCGGTTTCGTTTCGAGCCTTGCGTGTGGTTGTCGACGTTGACTGGTTGGCGTGTGCCGATGCACGTGCATGTGTGGGTCGCGAGTGCGTTTTTGGCTGGCTGTGTGTGTGTGTGTGTGTTTTGGGGGGGAAGGGGGAGGCGGTGGTGAAAGTGCAGTCGTTGCCACGGGCGTCGTCGGGTGGGGCTGGGGCTGTGCGTCGTGGCGGAAAGGTGGTAGGTTGCGGGAAGCGAGCCCGTCGTTGACGGTGTCGCGTGAGTTGTGAATCGAGTGGGGCGCGGGGCGCGGGACAGGAGCAGCGTGCCGCTGCGTCGTGGTCGTCAGCAGAGGCTGTGCGTGTGCTTGTCCTTTTTGTGGGCGGTTCGTGCGAGGCGTTTTTGTTTTGTGTTGCCCTAGTTGTTAGTTTATTTTGTTTGTGTTTGTTATTTTGAGACGACGACTGGTTGGTGGCGTGCGCGCGAAGTGGCGGTGTGCGCTTCCCGTGTCGTTTGTGTTGTTTGGTTTTTTTGTTTTTGTGTGTTTTTGTTTTTTTTTTTTTTTTTTTTTTTTTTTGCACTGGGCCCCGGTGGGTGGGTGCGTGTGTGTCGATTGCCGGCTGGCGAAAGGTGCGCCATCGGCGGGGTGGGTCGCCGGCACAAGTAGAGGCGGCGGCGTTGTTGCTGTTGTTGTGTGGTGTTTGTTTTGTTCGGCTGTGTCGGCGAGCTGTGTTGCGGTGCGTGTGAATGGTGGTGCAAAAGTGCTGGCGTTGGGGCTGCGACTGCGACGGCGACGGCGGCGAGCCGCGGGCGCGCCATTGATAGTGATGTTGTGAACAGCGGCTGTGTACGGTAGTGGTGTTGTTGTAGCACGACGTGCATCCGGGCCGGCGCGGAAAGCGCAGTTGCGGGCGGTTGCCCTTCGGTGCCAGCCATGTCGCGTGAGCGGCGGGTTGCTCTGGTGTCGACACGTGGTGCTCTGGGTTGTTGTGTGGTGCCCTTTGGCCGGTGGGGGTGGTTCGCGTGTGTCTCGTTCGCGCTCGGTGTCTGGTCGTGGTCGTGCTGCTCCCCCGTCTGTCGGCGGTTTCCGACGTCGTCTGTACGTTTTTGTTCGTTTGCGGCGTGCCTGCCGACGTCGTCCCGTCGCGACCTTTCAACCGAAAGTGTGGCGCCCGAAGGTGAACGAACGTAACCCTGACCTCGGCGCTTTACGCTGAGCCGAGCGAACCGAACCGAACCTAACCTGTGGTGTGGCGAGGTGAGCTCAGCCTGTGAGCCCCTAACGTCTACGTAAGGTAAGCTGTCCGGCTCACGCCTCACGTTTTTGAACGCTTTTTTAACCTACGTTTGACGCTTCTTAACCTAGCACTGACCCCTTAACCTAACGTGTAACCTAACCTAACCTAACCTAACCTAACCTAACCTAACCTAACCTAACCTCTGACGCCTGACGTGTTTGAATGCTTAACCTAAGTTTGACGCTTAACCTAACCCAAGTCCCCTTAACCTAACCCACGTCCACCTAACCTAACCTAACCTAACGTAGACGTGTAAACGTAATGTGTAACGCGTAACGTGTAAGGTCGGCTGTCGTGTGTGCTTGACGGCAGATTGGGTTGGTCTGTAGATTCGGATTGCGGTTTGCCTCGGTCGAGGGGTTGGGTCGGAAGCGGCGAGGGGCGGCGGCGCCTGTTGCGCAGGCGGCGTCCGTTTGCGGCGGGCAATTGTTGAGAAACGGCTGTGAATGTTGGCGGGCGAGAGGAGGAGGACGGCGCGCGATGTGGCCCGACGGCTGCGGGCCGATCGGGAAACGGCGGGAGGGCGACGGAAGGCGATGGGGCGGCGGAGGCGCGTTTGCACGGCCGTCATCGC
Source organism: Schistocerca americana (assembly GCF_021461395.2). Classification (NCBI taxonomy): domain Eukaryota; kingdom Metazoa; phylum Arthropoda; class Insecta; order Orthoptera; family Acrididae; genus Schistocerca; species Schistocerca americana. The sequence goes on from NW_025725953.1 coordinate 67,485, forward strand.
CGCACGCCTCGGCTTGTGTGGCTGTGGCGCCGGCCGCGCTGGCCGGGCTGCCGCGGCGACGGTGTGGGAGTTTTGCCGAAGGTTTGGCCATTGTGGCGGGTCGTCGGCTGGGGCTGTGGGGGCGGCATTTGGGCGGGGGCGGCGATTCTCGGCGGGCCGACCCAGGCTGTAGCGCGCGGTAGCTGCAGTTTGGCCGTGGTTTGCGGCGCTGCCGTGGCGACTGGTTGGCGACTGTGGTGTGGCTGTGTGTAGCCCCATCCTCGGTGGTTTGAAAGGCGCGGGCGGTTGTGGCGCAGGTTTGGGGCTGCTCCGCACAGGCTGTCGGACGTTGGGCGGTAGCAAGCGCGGGAGGCGCGGCGCGGCGGCGCGCAGAGTGGCGGCCGCTCTCTCGGCCGTCCGCGCCCGCCCGCGACACTGGCTGGGCCTTGTGATTCTCTGCTCTGCTGCTGTGCTGTGCTTGCGTGCCTGCCTGCCGTCCCGCTCGCTCTCGCTGTGTGTTACGCGCGTCGTCGAAATGGCAGATCAGGCGGCTACGAACGAGACTGCTGCGGCACCCGCCGCCACCGGCACTACGAAGAAGGCCAAGTCTGCGTCGTCTGCGAAGAAGCCGCGCGCCAAGCCTGCGCACCCGCGCACCTCTGAGATGGTGACGGCCGCCATCAAGAGTCTGAAGGAGCGCGGCGGGTCGTCGCTGCAGGCGATCAAGAAGTACATAGCCGCGCACTACAAGCTGGACGCGGAGAAGCTGGCGCCGTTTATCAAGAAGTACCTCAAGTCGGCCGTCGTGGCGGGCGAGCTGGTGCAGACGAAGGGGAAGGGCGCGTCCGGCTCGTTCAAGCTTGCCGGCGCCGGCGGCGGGGGGGCGGCCGAGGGCGGCAAGGCTCGTGCTGGCGGTGCCAAGAAGAAGCGCGCCGCTCCGGCCAGCAAGGAGAAGAAGGGCGCCCGTGCGGCCGGCGCAAAGAAGGCTGGTGGCGTGAAGGCGGCGACCGGTCGGAAGGCGGGCGCCGCCAAGAAGGCGTCTGCGGCGTCGGCCGCGCCCGCGGGTGCGAAGAAGGCGGCTGCGGCCAAGCCGGCCAAGGCCAAGTCGCCGTCGAAGGCGAAGAAGGCCGCCAAGGTTCCGACGAAGAAGCCGAAGGCGCCGCGCCCGAAGAAGGCGACGACGCCGTCTAAGGCGAAGGCTTCGCCCAAGAAGAAGAAGTAGAGTAGAGGAGAAAGAGATGGGAGAAAGGAAGGGTTTGGCGCTTGACTCCGTCGTCCCCACCCCCCGTCGTCGTCTAGTGGCGCGCAAGAGACGCGCGGCCCAAAACGGCCCTTCTCAGGGCCATCAAAGCACGTCGGGGAAGGTTTTGATTGTCGTGTTGCGTTTGGTGTGGGTGTCTGTCTGGCGTTTCTGTATGCCCGTGGGGATGCTGTTTGCGTGCCGTGGTGGTTGGATTGCGGGGGTCGGTGGCGGGTGTGGGCGGCGGTAGCGGTAAGCGGTGTTGTTGTTGTTGTTGTCGTGGTTGATTGTCGCCGTGTTTGTGGCGGCGGCCGACGGTTGGTTTTTCTGTCACGTTGTTTTGTTTGAATACGTTGGTTGGCTTGCCTGCGTTCGTTCGTCTCGGATGTCTGTCTTGTCGAGTCGTGTCTGGTCTTTGTTTTGTTTTGTTCCTTTGTGTGTGTGTGTGTGTGTGTGTGTTATGTTTTGCAACGGGGGGCACGTTGAGATGTGGAAGGAGTCGGCGGGGATTTCGGTGGCGCGTAGAGCGAGCGAGCGCGCGCGCCTGCCTGGCCGTTGGCCGTCGGAGTGGAGTGCGGGTTTTTTTTTGTTTTCGAAACGAAAGCGGCGGCCGGCCAGCCACCCGTGCGGTGTGACGTCGGCCGTTGGGTATTGTGCGCTTTGAGCGCCGGGGAGGGATGATGTGTGATTGTTGCGCGCTGCTAGCAGGCAGGCAGAGTGAGCGGGTGTGGCGGACGGACGGGAAGTGGTGGTTTTTTTTTGTTTTTGGGTTGCGGGGCGAGAGGCAGGCGACCGACAAAGTTTGCTCGCGACGGAGAGATGTTAGTGGCCCTGAAAAGGGCCGTTTTTGTTTGTGCGGTGCGGTGCGGTGCGGTGCCGCGGCGCGGTTTAGGCGCGCTCGCCGCGGATGCGGCGCGCGAGCTGGATGTCCTTGGGCATGATGGTGACGCGCTTGGCGTGGATTGCGCACAGGTTGGTGTCTTCGAAGAGGCCGACGAGGTAGGCCTCGCTGGCCTCCTGCAGGGCCATGACTGCGGAGCTCTGGAAGCGCAGGTCGGTCTTGAAGTCCTGGGCGATCTCGCGCACTAGGCGCTGGAATGGCAGCTTGCGGATGAGCAGCTCTGTGCTCTTCTGGTAGCGCCTGATTTCTCGCAGGGCGACGGTGCCCGGCCTGTAGCGGTGGGGCTTCTTGACGCCTCCGGTGGCGGGCGCGCTCTTCCTCGCCGCCTTGGTGGCGAGCTGTTTGCGCGGCGCCTTTCCGCCGGTGGACTTGCGGGCCGTTTGCTTTGTGCGGGCCATGGCGGTAGCGGTAGCGGTAGCGGTAGCGGAGCGGCGTGCGTGGAGGTTAGGTGCGGCGCGGCGTCCGGTGCTGCCTTGACAACGGGCCCGCGCGCCTCCGTGCTGCGCTTATATGCCCTCGGTTGCGCGTGGTGGGGGGAGGGCGGGCCAGAGTCTATATAGGGGGGCGGCGGGCCCGCAGCCGTGCCGGGGGCGGCGAAGCGGCCGCGGTCGCACCGACGCAGCAGCAGAAGAGAAGACGACGTCGGAAACGGCGTAGGGCGGAGAACAGCCCGGTGCAGCTGAGGGACGGCGCAGCAGCAGATCCACCTGCCAGGGGCGGGGACGGCCGCTCGGAAACGGGCCGCCAGGACGCAGCTCGCCCTCCCGCGAAGAGATGTGACCTCGAGCTCGGCATCGCCGTGAAGGAGGCCACAGCAGCCCTCAAAGCCGTAATGGCGGCGGAGAGGGCTGCCTTCGCAGCCGCCGTGGCTGCAGAGAAGGAAGAGGCCTTGAGGCAACTGCGTGCAGTCTTCGCCCAAGGCCTCAGTGCAGTCGTACCTGCGAACACTCCTGCGACCTCGCAGAAGGACGTTCGCGCGCCTGTCCCAGCGGTTGCCCCAGCAGCACCGCAGGTGAAAGGTGCAAAGAAGAAAACCGCCAGGGCAGTCTTCATCGCGCAAGCGTCGCCGCGCTGCCGCGCCGAACTTTTGTGTTACAGGGAGTAAGCCACTGCGGCCGGCCCAGGAGACAACGAGGGAGCCCAGCCGCGGCACCGGACTGACCCAGCGAACGACCACGCAGTACATAGGTAACGTTGCACGATACCTCACGCTAACCCCCCTCACCTTGCATGCTCTGTCGCAGCTAGCAAACCGCTACTGCTCTTACTTCCCGTCCTACTGTCGCAGAGGTTTTTTTCCCTTGGCGCTGGCCTTGGCACTTTTTTTCCTCTGCTCTTACAACCGCTACCCTTCGATCGCTTTCGACCACTACTATCTCCTGATGGACCATGTTAATGAGTAGCCTTACCCAGACGCATGGATAACATCACAGCCTGCATCCTGTGACGCCTTGATTCAAAACTAACATGCATACGGAGGTGACAGTAGAACTTTTGTGTTGGTCACCACGTTGGTGCGGGCGTGGAGGGGCCCCATCCTTTATGCGCTGGGCGCAGACCAGACCGCAGACCGAGTCGCGTCAGCGATGCCACGCGGTACGGACGCGTGCGTCGAGCGCTCCGCTCTGCTGCTCGCTGCAGCCACGACGACCGACACAGCGGACAGGGCCGCGTCCCTGCACGCTGCGAGAGGCGAGTCGAGCACCTCGGATGTACGCCCGCGTTTTCCCGAGTGTGCTCCCCCTCAACCCGATGCCGCGAACGGTAAGCATCGCCGCAATAGTGTTCCACTGGACACCCTCGCGACCGAAACCGTGTTCCCGGACGAGCCGTGTGTACCGAGCATGCTGAAATCGTGTGCATTAAACGTGACGCAGCTTCCGGAGCAGCCGGCAGGCGACTCCCTGACGCAGTCCCCACAGGAGGCGCTGCAGACTTTAGTGAACATGCTACCAACTGCAACTGCAAGTACTACATATCGTGCAGAACCGATGGAGCAGGAAGCAGAAACTAACAAGAACGAGGACGTCGTCTCTCGCAAACGCGCGAATACTGACGACGCGGGATCGGAGGTGCAAAAATACCTCAAGAAGAAAAACGGCAGCGAACACCAGCAGCCCGCCACAAAGCGCGACCGGCGTATCGCACGCCCGCGCAACGCAACCGGCGAAGACGGCTTTGTCAGGCCGAAGAAAACCGCCAGACCAGCCCCAACAGCAGCTACACAGCAGCCTATCAGCACCGCAAATCTGTTCGATGCCCTCTCGGACAGCGAGGGAGAAGAAGAACAGACCAGCAGTGTAAGACAAGGTCGTGCTCCACCGCCAATAGTATTGGAGTACGAGAAAGACTACCGCAGCCTGCAAATCACACTGAACGCAGTGCTCGGAAGAAACAATTATCGTGTGTGTGTAAGCGGCGATTCAGTGTATAAAGTGCGTGTGCAGACAACCGAACTGTACAACAAGCTACACAACGCTGCAAGAAGCCAAGGACTGCGATTCTATACTTTTGCAGCCACCAGGAAGCGGCCTTTGAAGGTCGTATTCAAGAGAGTACCCATGAAATACTCTTGCGACCACATCAAAGAAGACCTCGAGGAGCTAGGTCATGTTGTTCACTCGGTCGTGAAAATGAGGGACCCGAAAACAAATCGTCGCGGCCCTCTAGTGCTCATCACAGCGGACAACACGGAGAAAAACCGTGAGTTATACAACTTAAAAATGCTAGGCGCGTGTGAAATCACCGTCGAGAACTTACGCAGTAGCGGAGGGCATGCGCAGTGTTTCAGGTGCCTTCAGCCAGGACACGTGGAACGACACTGCGGTATGAAGGAGTATTGCATACGATGTGCGGAGCCTCATGCCACGAATGCGTGCGACAAGGCCGGCGAACCGTACAAAGACTTTCCGGCGAAGTGTAAGCTGTGTGGTGGACCGCATGTTGCTACATATCGCGGCTGCCCACGGCACAAGGAATTTCAAGCCCGTCTGCGGACAGCACAGGCGAAGAACAAAGCGGCTGTTTCGGCGGGAAACGCCGGCGCGGGGCCGGAAGCAGAAACAAAGAGCGGCCGTCGCCGCCGAGGTCGTCGCAGAAGGTCAAGGTACTCTGCGCCACACCCAGGTAACCTCCCACCACGACAGATTGCAGAGCGGCAAGCCGCACAGCCGAAAGCAGCCCGCGTACAAAATGGCGGCCAAGCCCCGCCCAACACCGACGCGAGCGCAATAGGAGCAGCTGGTGCGCAGCGCGAGGCCCAGGTAGTCCCGCCGCCTGTGCAGCCGGCCGCGAACAATGGCGGCCCACCGGCCCCGAACAATGGCGGCCAGGCCCCCACCGCGGCGGCCATCACGCCGCAACGACCAATCACCGGACAGCGCGGCGGGCAGGTAGCTGCGCCACGCCGCAGCCCTGAGGCCAACCAGAGCGCGCGCCGGTGGGAAGCAACTGCGCCCTCCGTACAAAATGGTGGGCAGCAGGCACCGCAACTGGCCGACTTCCCGGCCCTGCGTGAACGCCGACGCCCTGTCAGCACCCAGCAAGACACCCGCCATTTTGTCGACAGCAGCAATGGCGGACAGCACGCCGACCGCCATGACGGAAGCGGCCGCTGCTGCACAACACAAGCCGACCGCCACGACGCCGTCGGCAGCTTGAGCGCCGCCTATGAGCGCATGCTGGCGTCGATGGAGCAGCGCATGTTCGCGATGATGGAGAAGTTCATGTCCATAGTCGCGAACATGATCGGCGAGCTCCCAGCCAAGATGACGGCCGCACTACAGCAGGCAATCCAGACCAACGCATCCCAGCAACATGGCCCGACAAATTAAAGTGTGCCTATGGAATGCCCGCGGCCTCCGCGAACAGGCCGCCGAATTTCGCGAACTCCTGAGACGCGAAAACATAGACGTCTGCCTGCTAACGGAAACTTTCCTCAAGCCAGGCGTCCGAGTAGGCGTTTCAAACTACACCTGCCACCGCAACGATCGGCTCACAAGAGGTGGGGGCACGGCAATTTACATTCGCCGCTCCCTCAAACACCACCAGGTCCACATTCCGCCGCTGGAGGCCATCGAAGCAACAGCCGTAGCTGTCGAGACCGCGCACGGCAAAATCACCCTCGGTGCCATCTACAAGCCGCCGAAGAAACAACTGGTAGAAGACCTAAATAAGTTGCTATCGCTCCCAGGCAGACTCCTGCTTGGAGGCGACTACAACTCCAAGAACCAAGTATGGCACTCGAGGGTGACAACTCCGAACGGAAGACGCCTCCAACGTCTCGTCGAGCGGCATGGCGCCGTTGTTGTCGCACCCCACGAGCCTACAATTTTTCCGTCGAGAGGCGCGCCGGACATTATCGACGTCATGATCAACAAAGGCGTCCGACAAAATATCACCGCCAGTACAAGGACCTTGCTAAACTCGGACCATGCACCGGTGATCTTCGAGGTAGAATCAGAACTTGCACCTCAAAATCGGCGAGGACTAGACCTGCGCGGCATAAACTGGGAGCGTTTCCGTGAAAACATCGTGGGCGCACTGGAACGACTCCCAAGCCCGGCCGAACACGGAGCAAGCGCCGCCTTAGAACACCTGACACGCAGCTTAGTGGACGCTGCGACGGAAGCAACACCGGCCAGGCGAGATACAGACCAGCTGAGCTTCAAACCGAATAGATTGCCACGACACCTGGAAGAAGCGATCAGCACAAAAAACAGACTCGCCAGGGAATGGCAAAGAACGCGTAATCCGGCCATTAAACGGACGCTCAACAGGATGCGGCGCGAAATCAAAGCCGCGGCCGAAGAACATCGGATCCAGGAGTGGGCGGCGAAAATCTCTTCACTAAACATCGAAGATGGTTCGGCCTGGCAGACAGTCAAGTGCTTTCTCCGCCGGACGATGAAAATCCCACCCCTCCAGGTCGGCGACGACTTCGTTAGCGAGCCGAATGCGAAGGCCAATGCCCTAGCCGACGCGTTCGCCGCTAACTTTACGCCGGTCAACGACCCCATCGACGCAGCACACGTACAACTCGTCAGGGAACGCCTACCGCGTTTCCTTAGAGTAAGGGACCCTGAGGACAACATCACTCCCATCGCTCCCAACGAGGTGAAAGTAGTGCTGCGCCAACTTCAGGGCCGCAAAGCCGCCGGCCACGACCGCATCACAAACGCCCTCCTGAAGCAACTCCCGGACATGGCCGTCGAGAAAATCGCCGAAATCTTCAACGAGGTGCTGAGGTCTGAAGAGTTTCCGAGCGCCTGGAAGCATGCCGAAGTCGTCGCGCTGCCCAAGCCCGGCAAGGACATCCGGCTAGCGAAGAATTACAGACCCATAAGCCTGCTGCCGACGCTCTCAAAACTCTTCGAGAAACTGTATCTGGCGCGGCTGCTACGCCACGTCAACACAGAGGGGCTCCTACCCGACGAACAATTTGGGTTCAGGAGTGAGCACTCGACGACCCAACAGGTGTTACGACTTGCGGAAGAGGCATTCGGAGCCGTCGACCGACGCGAGTACTTCGGCGCTCTCATGCTCGACGTGTCACGCGCCTTTGACTCAGTGTGGCACGATGGCCTCCTGTATAAGTTACTTACACTGGGGGTTCCCGTGTCACATGTGAGTCTCCTGCAGAGCTATCTACAGGACAGGACGTTTCACGTTCGGGCAGACAGTGGAATTTCCACGGAGCGTCGGATACTCGCGGGTGTACCGCAAGGCTCGGTCGTCGGCCCGATCCTCTATTCGCTGTACACGTCGGACCTTCCGCGGGTAGAGCCTGTCAAACTGGCTCTCTACGCCGACGATACCGCTGTATACAGCCGCAGCAACCAAGTCCACACCCTGCAGCGGCGTCTACAGACGGCAACAACGGCCCTCGAGGAGTGGGCCACAACATGGCGTCTGGCCTACAACCCGGAGAAGAGCCAGGCACTAATCATCGCGCTGCGCCCAGTTCCTCAAGGCGCGCCGCAGCTGACAGTCCGTGGAAGGGCAGTACCATGGAGCAACAGCGCCAAATATCTTGGCGTCACGTTCGACAGTCGTCTCACGTGGCGCCAACACATAGAAGAGGTGAGGAGAAAGGCACTGGGACGGCTACGCCTCCTATACCCAGTCATCAACCCCACCTCAACCCTACCAGAAGAACTAGGTCTCACGCTGTACAAGGCAACCATCAGGCCGCTGTTTGATTACGCAGCGGTCGTATGGGGCAACGCAGCTGAGACCAACATCCGCCGCCTTCAAAGAGTGCAAAACAGAGCTTTGAGGGCGGTACTACACCTCCCGCCGGACTTCAATACGGAGGAACTCCACGTCATCGCGGACGTCCCTACACTCCGTCAGCGGTTCCAGAGAGCCGCGCGAACTTTTTATGAGAAGACCGCGAACTCGCGCAACCCATTGGTGCGAGTGCTCGGCCAACGACCTCACTGGCGCGCAACACTACGCTGGCCAGACTTACTTCGCCATCTGGAAGATTGAGCCGAAGTAAAGACATTCTCGAAACAGTGTTCATTGTGCAGAACAAGATATAGACAATAAGAAAAGACTTTCCCTAGATTTAAGACATAGACGCTAGAAGGAACAGCGCCAATGGCGCTACAGACTTCTATAACTGAATGGAGACGCAGATCACTGCGTCCCACGACATTGCACAGCTGCTGGGCGCAGACCGTAGCCGACTCGCCAGCCGCTGCAGCTGCTGTTTGTGCACGTTTTGCTTTGCCCGAGGAAGGAAGGATGACAGGCCGCGGCAAGGGAGGAAAGGGGCTCGGCAAGGGTGGCGCCAAGCGGCACCGCAAGGTGTTGCGCGACAACATCCAGGGCATCACGAAGCCCGCCATCCGCCGCCTGGCTCGCAGGGGCGGCGTGAAGCGCATCTCTGGTCTGATCTACGAGGAGACCCGCGGGGTGCTGAAGGTGTTCCTGGAGAACGTGATCCGCGACGCGGTGACGTACACTGAGCACGCCAAGCGCAAGACTGTGACGGCCATGGACGTGGTGTACGCCCTGAAGAGGCAGGGGCGCACCCTGTACGGTTTCGGCGGTTAGGCTGCGTCGCAGCGGGCGCTGGCCTTCCCGCGGCCGTGCTTGTGGGTGGGAGAGACTAGAAAACGGCCCTTTTCAGGGCCACCACACTGTTCGGAAGTTGAAAAGTGCGAAAGAGTCTGTGTTGTTGTTGCTGCGTGTGTGCGCTGTGTTGTTTGTTTGTTTCTTTCTTTCTTTCCGTTTGAGCGACGTGATGTGACTGGGAGGGGAGAAGGAAAGGAAACGTGTCATGTGGCTGGCTGTGTGTGGAGCTGCTTCGTTTGTGTGTTTGTTATTGTGTGTCTTTGTATCGATCGCGACGGAGATGGCGGGCTGTGTGTTGTTGTGCGAGAGGCGGTGATTATTTGCTTGCGTGGTTTGGCTCTGTGTGTTTGTTTGCGGCGGCGGCGTTGGGGTTTCCGAGGCAAGGCGTGTGGGCATAGGCGGCCGGATCAGCTGTTTCGTTCGTGTCGACGGCCGTTGCGCGCGGGAGTGGAGGGCGGTGTGTCGACACGCCTCCCTTTAACAATGGTCATTATTGCTGCCGTTGTCGGTTTGGAAGGCGACTGCGACCGTGCAAAATGTGTGTGTGTGTGTGTGTGTGTTTTGGGCCACACGGGCTGTGTGGACGACAAGATGGCGGACGTGCGCCGGCGGCGGCTGTGCTGTGACGGTGCAAAGTTAAAACAAAACAAGGTGCGGCGAGGACGACTGAAATTTTGCTTTGGACGTAGGTTTGTGTGGTGGCCCTGAAAAGGGCCGATTGTTGTGGGCCGAGCCGGCAAAGCGCGTTGCGTGCAGGGGAGCACGCGGCGGCTGCGATTGCCTGGCCTCCTTTAGGCCTTCTTCTCGGTCTTCTTTGGCAGCAGGACGGCCTGGATGTTGGGCAGGACACCACCCTGTGCGATGGTGACGCCCGACAGGAGCTTGTTGAGCTCCTCGTCGTTGCGGATGGCAAGCTGCAGGTGGCGCGGGATGATGCGCGTCTTCTTGTTGTCGCGGGCCGCGTTTCCGGCCAGCTCGAGCACCTCAGCCGCGAGGTACTCCATGACGGCGGCGAGGTAGACGGGCGCCCCGGCGCCGACGCGCTCTGCGTAGTTTCCCTTGCGCAGGAGGCGGTGGATTCTGCCGACCGGGAACTGGAGCCCAGCCCTGCTTGAGCGGGACTTTGACTTGCCCTTGACTTTGCCTCCCTTTCCGCGTCCGGACATGGCGATGGGCTAGCGACGGTGCACACGAAACGGAAACGAAAACGACCGGTGCGAGCGGCAGCGAGTCGAGCAGCGGAGTGCGTGCCGGCGCAGCCGGGGTGGGGGTGCTTTATGGGCTCGGGTGCGGCGGCCGGTTGCGCGCGCGCCCCATTGGTCGGCGGCCGCAACAGGGCGAGCTGGTAAAGGTGCGGCGGCGGCTGGCGGCGGGTGCCACTGTGTGGGGAGACGCTGACTAGAGCGGAGCGCTTGCTACTGGTGTTGCTGCTGCCGTACGTTGGTTCGAGATGCCGCCCAAGACTAGCGGGAAGGCCGCCAAGAAGGCTGGCAAGGCGCAGAAGAACATTTCGAAGGGCGACAAGAAGAAGAAGCGCAAGAGGAAGGAGAGCTATGCCATCTACATCTACAAGGTGCTGAAGCAGGTGCACCCTGACACGGGCATCTCGTCGAAGGCGATGAGCATCATGAACAGCTTCGTGAACGACATTTTCGAGCGCATTGCGGCCGAGGCTTCTCGCCTGGCGCACTACAACAAGCGCTCGACCATCACGTCCCGCGAGATCCAGACCGCTGTGCGGCTGTTGCTGCCTGGCGAGCTGGCCAAGCACGCCGTGAGCGAGGGCACGAAGGCGGTGACCAAGTACACGAGCTCCAAGTAAGGAGGTGGCTCTGGAATGGAAGGAAGGATGGAGAAGGCTCCTCCGTTGCGAGAGCGGCAAAACGGCCCTTTTCAGGGCCACCAACTTGCCTTTTGCGGGAAGGGCGGAATTGTTGTTGTTGTTTGTGTGTGTGGACGGCTGTGATGTATGTGTGCATTTTGATTGTGGGTGGGGGGGCGCGTCAAAGCGTGTTGCGCGGGGTACGGCCACGAGGTTGGTCGCCGTGGCGTGGAATGGTGGCACGCCTCGTTGGCGTGGTTTTTGACCCATTGGTGTTGTTGGGGTGTGTGTGTGTGTTACCCGTCTGCGAGGGGGGACAGTGCGATCGGCGACTTTTGTGTCACCGTAACGACGGCCGTTTGCGGGTTTGTTTTTTTGCACATCATACATGGCGAGGGTGAAATGTGAAATGTTTTTGTTTTGTTTTTTTGCCGCCCACTATTCCCTTTGCTGTACGCCGAGTTTGACAATGGTGCGACGTAACTGCAGCGTGGAGGTGTGTGAGTGACGTTGAAATGAACGTGCCATTAAGACGCATTGTTGTTGTATTGTACTGTACGTGTACGGCGACACGCACGATGATGTACCATTCGACTCTGATGTTTGATAGCCGTGTCTGACTGATTGCGTACGACGCACGCACACCGATGTCGTCATTCAAGATGCACGCTAGACGACGACGGCGGCGGCGGCGGTGGTCGTTTGTTTGGCGAATGTCTGTACACGTGTTTGTCTGTGTCCATCCGGTATGTATTTGTTTGTTTGAAAGTGTTTTGTGTGTCGGTGACGTGGTCCGATCCGTCGCCCCCTGAGTAACTGTCGATCGGCGCGATAGACCGGCGTCACGCAACTGAACCGAAGTCTTGGGCACACCCGTCATACTGTTGTACACCGTCGCGCTGAGAACGGTAACGAAAGGTTGACGTTGATCGGTCGAATGTCTGGGCAGAACGTGAGGAATGAGGCAAGAGTGCAAGGAGGGGGGGCAAAAGAGAGAGGAAGGGAAAAAGGGGAGAAACGCATTCGTAGAGCAACGGAACGTTCCCGTGTCGGAGGCGTATTGGAGCCGCACTGAAATGCGTTTAACGGCGGCGCGGCTGCAAGTGTCTGCCGTGGTGAACGTTACCTTTGACGGCTGCATTGGGCTTTGCCTTTGCTTTCGCTTTCGCTTTCGCGTTCGCTTTCGCTTTCCCGGATGTACGTAACGTTTGTTGATATGGTTCTGAGGAAGAGTGTATGACAGTGCCGTGCCGTCCATGTTCGTGTGCCCTCCCATTGTGTGTATGCTATTGTCTGTGTACTTGAATGATGTATGTAGGTGTTAGTGGACATGTTTTACCAGTGGGGGGAAATGGATCGTCGATAGTTGCCGTCACTCTGTCACGGTCGAGATGACGCACCCTCCGTACAGAAAGGTGTCGAGAAAGTGAGTGTGTGTGTGCGTCCGTGAATTGGCAGCGTTTGGAGGTGGGCGTGCCCTGCATGTGGCCCGGAAAAGGCTGTTCGTTAGGCGGTAGTGTTGTGTGGACAGGGGAGGGGCATGCGTAACGCTGCTGGCATGGCATTTCGGGAGATGGGAGGGGGCAAACGAGGAAACGAGGAGCGGCGGCCAAAGACGGGACGGGGAGGGGCGCGGTGTGGGTGGCTTGCGCCTGTGCTCGGCGTTGTGGTTTGTGCAAAAGAGGAGGAGAAAAACAATGTGAGTTGCCAGGGAGGGGAGCGGTGTTGTGTTGTGGTTGTCAGTGAACGTGGCGAGACGGACGGATGCGCGGAGGGGCGGGGGCGGCGCATTTCGCCGGTGCCGTGCCGTGCCGTGCCTGAAAGCCGCGTGGTCGCTGTGTTGTTGGTGGCGTGGGGGCGAGGAGAGTACCGTACGGGTGTGCTTGTGCGCCGGAAATGGCACACTGCGCCCGCCCGTCTTGGAGGCTGATGGCTGTGGTGTGGAAATGGGGCGCGGTGATGTTGAAGCACAGAAAAGAAACCAAGAAAACGGAAGGCGTGATGCGGCGGTGGTGGTGAGAGCGGGAAAAACAAAACAAAAGAAAAAAAACAACAAAAAAAAAGAAGGAAAAACAACAAGAAACAAAAAAGAAAACAAAAAGTCTATCAATATTAAAATGTAAATGGAAATGGACCCAGGTATAACCTCCCTGCACAAATAGCAGAGAGTCCGATGATAATAAAAATGTGCCAGAATGTTAACGTCCCTACAAAACAAACCCAACGATAATATTAATGAAAGAGTGAACCGTATGTAACATTGCAACAGACATAATGAAACCTGATAAATTGTATAAGGGCAGCAGCCGTTGACCTTTGGCCCTGTATTCAGAATAAAAAGAGCCAAAGATCGTTACCCCAATGAAAAAGACACTGAAACACGTATGTAACATAGTAGCGATGGCGAGACATTGTAGCATCTGTGACCAGAGAGTTTGCGCTGGACTGCGCGAGTGTTGCGAGCGGTTCTCAGTCAGTCAGTCAGTCTGTGTAGTTGAGGGCTGTACTCTGTCAGTAGTCGTCGCGTGCAGTACGCTAATAGTCGTCATGCAGAGCGGTCGGTCAGTAGTAGCAGCCGAGTGCGGTTGTGTGATGTAGGCGGTCGGCAACACTGGTCAAGATGGTGAATAAGGTATACTGTTAATTGATATAATCGTTAGATAATGAGAAATTGTATTTATTGTAATTATTCTCCAACAAGTTCCCCAATAATAATTTTTATTTCAAAAGCATTTTTCAAACATTTAATCTTTTATTGAACTAAAGAGTTCGTTCCACTTCTTTGAAGAAAAATGTCACTAAAATCACAAAGAAAGAGAATATTATTATTTGCAATGCAGTTCCTCCAAGCGCTGCGCAACAACCAGAGCAGAAATGTGACATCCATTTATTCGGAGGTAAGACTTTTAATTCTGATTGTTTTGCACAGGGCCAAAGACCGATATTTCGGTTTAATTGAAGTTTCTTGTCACTGAACGGACTTTTGTAAATGTTGTGTGAAGACTTTATATTTGAGTCAGATTGCGAATTGCACATTTTTGTTGCCATTTTCAATACCTCTCATTGTGGGCGAGGTTACAATTAGCGCAATGTCCATTAGCATCCGTAAATAACATTGTCCATTATTTTAAATATTGCTGGGAGGTTACAACACACACACACACAAAACAAAAAACAAAAAAAAACAAAAAATTGCATTTATATCCGCTCCTCAATTGTAGATACCCCTTACACAGCTGTGTGCAATGAATGAGTGCTGGCTGGTAATTAATTGCACTCCTTGGAGGGAAATGCCATAGGAAGTAGTCTTTAAAAAGTGAATGTTTTTCGTTAAGAGACAAAAGTTACTTTAGAAAAAAAGTAATAGTGGGGCTTTTGTTGTTGAACAAAATAAGTACAATGAACATACGTTATCAGATTTGCGCAATGCAGCGTCACACCACCTTTTGATTATAACACAATATACTATACATCGTCCCGAACCGTGACCAGAGTCGCGAGACGAGCAGAGCACGCCGCCGACGCCCGCTCAGTACAACCGTCCACCCGCTACTACTGTCGACCGACTACTACCTCTCCCGACTCGCGCTACAATATATATAACAACTGTTCCTGGCGACCCGGTGCGTGCAACTACTGTCGTCTGGCGCGGTCCAAGCGCCGACTAGCAGCGATAAAGAACTCTCTGGTCAGACAGAGATGCTGTCATGCCTCGCCATCGCTCTGGTAATGAATACATACGTGGTGCAGCGTGCGTACCACCGGAACACGCAGTGGCGGAGCCAAAGACTGTGTTGTCGAGGTCGAGTGCGAGTGGGAAGAGAGGCAGCGTCGGCACGGAGATGCAAGCGAGCGCGAGACGCACGGGGGCTGCGGCGTGGCGCGTTTGCGGTCGGCGCCTTTGGTGGCAACGGCCGGGACAAGCAGCGGTGTATGGTGTGGTGCGGGGCGGACAGGGGCGGCGGTGGACGGGGAGGAGGCGGCGCGACGACGGCATGGGGGCGAAAACGGGACGGGGGACGGCGGATGTTGAGAGGCGTCACGCGCGGACAGGACACAGACACAGAGACACACAGATTGGAAAGGGAGGGTGCGCGGTAGTAGTTGGGAATGTGCGTACCGTGCGGGATGGGAGTGGGCGAGGAACACGGTCGTGGCCCCTGTTTTGGGTGCGTGTGATGACGTCGGTGTGTTGTGGGAAGGGAAGGTGCTGTGGCGGCGGCGCGTAATGGGCGTAGGCCGAAAAGAGAAAGGAACGTGGGCAGTGTGTTGGCAAGCGTCGGTTCGACTGCGACGTTGATGGGCAGGGCAGGGCAAGGTTAATGGTGGTAGGAGTAGGCGTGTGGGCGCAAAAAATCTGCCGCTGCAGGCGGTGCCGTAACCGCCATGGCGGGAAGGAGAGAGGGCCAAAGAAAGAAAGAAAGAAAGAAGAAAACAAAAAAAAAAAAAGGAGGGGGGGGGGGCGAAAGTGGAGAGGCGGTGGTGTGAGAAGGGCGGGGGCGGAAGGAAGGCAGGAAGGACAAGAGGCGAGGCGACGGCTTGCTTTGTGTATCGGTCGGTCTCTGGCTATGCTTCGTTTTCTGCAGCAGGGTCGGTGCGCGGCGTGGCTCGCGGCAGTGGGAACGCCTGGTGGCTGGACGGCCAGCAATGCGGTTGGATGGGCGGCCACAGCACCGCACCTGTGCCCGAGGAGGAGACGCTGGCGGCGGGCCCTGAGGTGAGGCCGGCTCGGCTGGGGCTGTGGATGTGTAGGTGTGCGCCGCTGCTGCAACAACGAGTAAAACGCGAGAAGAAGGGATGGCGGTAGAGAGGAAAAAAAGAAAAAGGTCGTGTTGTGTTGATGCGCAGGCAGACGCGTACAGAGGGACGAGCCCGGTCTGCAGCAGGGTGTGGCCGTGCCGAGTGCAGAGCAGCGGCGGCTCGGTTCGGTTCGGCCCGGCCCGGCGGGCCGCGCTGTTGTCGCGGACGTGAGCGCCCCCTGGCGGGTGGCCGGAGGCGGCGCGGCGTGTTGGACGTGTGGCTGGTGGCAGTGCACAATTTGCGAGTGGCTGGCGGTGTGGTGTGGCGGTTGGCGCGTCGGGCGGCGGAGAGGTATGTGTTGCGGGCGCCCTTTGCTGCGCTGCGTCGTTGCGTGTGCCGTACAGGGCGGGCGCTTGTCGACTGTGTGGGCGGTGTGGCGAATTGGCGTGAAACGGCTGCCGAGAGGTGTGTGGTAGCGAGCCGGTCGGTGGTGTCAGTGCGAAGGGGAATGTGCGTGCGTTTGGCGGTTTCGGTGTGCTTTTTGCGGCGTGAGAGTGGGAATTAGTGGGGCCGGCTGTTGTGTTGGTTCCTTGTGTCTTGTGTCGCGTAGCTTGATGGCAACGTGGAAGGACGCCGGTTTCGTTTCGAGCCTTGCGTGTGGTTGTCGACGTTGACTGGTTGGCGTGTGCCGATGCACGTGCATGTGTGGGTCGCGAGTGCGTTTTTGGCTGGCTGTGTGTGTGTGTGTGTGTGTTTTGGGGGGGAAGGGGGAGGCGGTGGTGAAAGTGCAGTCGTTGCCACGGGCGTCGTCGGGTGGGGCTGGGGCTGTGCGTCGTGGCGGAAAGGTGGTAGGTTGCGGGAAGCGAGCCCGTCGTTGACGGTGTCGCGTGAGTTGTGAATCGAGTGGGGCGCGGGGCGCGGGACAGGAGCAGCGTGCCGCTGCGTCGTGGTCGTCAGCAGAGGCTGTGCGTGTGCTTGTCCTTTTTGTGGGCGGTTCGTGCGAGGCGTTTTTGTTTTGTGTTGCCCTAGTTGTTAGTTTATTTTGTTTGTGTTTGTTATTTTGAGACGACGACTGGTTGGTGGCGTGCGCGCGAAGTGGCGGTGTGCGCTTCCCGTGTCGTTTGTGTTGTTTGGTTTTTTTGTTTTTGTGTGTTTTTGTTTTTTTTTTTTTTTTTTTTTTTTTTTTTTTGCACTGGGCCCCGGTGGGTGGGTGCGTGTGTGTCGATTGCCGGCTGGCGAAAGGTGCGCCATCGGCGGGGTGGGTCGCCGGCACAAGTAGAGGCGGCGGCGTTGTTGCTGTTGTTGTGTGGTGTTTGTTTTGTTCGGCTGTGTCGGCGAGCTGTGTTGCGGTGCGTGTGAATGGTGGTGCAAAAGTGCTGGCGTTGGGGCTGCGACTGCGACGGCGACGGCGGCGAGCCGCGGGCGCGCCATTGATAGTGATGTTGTGAACAGCGGCTGTGTACGGTAGTGGTGTTGTTGTAGCACGACGTGCATCCGGGCCGGCGCGGAAAGCGCAGTTGCGGGCGGTTGCCCTTCGGTGCCAGCCATGTCGCGTGAGCGGCGGGTTGCTCTGGTGTCGACACGTGGTGCTCTGGGTTGTTGTGTGGTGCCCTTTGGCCGGTGGGGGTGGTTCGCGTGTGTCTCGTTCGCGCTCGGTGTCTGGTCGTGGTCGTGCTGCTCCCCCGTCTGTCGGCGGTTTCCGACGTCGTCTGTACGTTTTTGTTCGTTTGCGGCGTGCCTGCCGACGTCGTCCCGTCGCGACCTTTCAACCGAAAGTGTGGCGCCCGAAGGTGAACGAACGTAACCCTGACCTCGGCGCTTTACGCTGAGCCGAGCGAACCGAACCGAACCTAACCTGTGGTGTGGCGAGGTGAGCTCAGCCTGTGAGCCCCTAACGTCTACGTAAGGTAAGCTGTCCGGCTCACGCCTCACGTTTTTGAACGCTTTTTTAACCTACGTTTGACGCTTCTTAACCTAGCACTGACCCCTTAACCTAACGTGTAACCTAACCTAACCTAACCTAACCTAACCTAACCTAACCTAACCTAACCTCTGACGCCTGACGTGTTTGAATGCTTAACCTAAGTTTGACGCTTAACCTAACCCAAGTCCCCTTAACCTAACCCACGTCCACCTAACCTAACCTAACCTAACGTAGACGTGTAAACGTAATGTGTAACGCGTAACGTGTAAGGTCGGCTGTCGTGTGTGCTTGACGGCAGATTGGGTTGGTCTGTAGATTCGGATTGCGGTTTGCCTCGGTCGAGGGGTTGGGTCGGAAGCGGCGAGGGGCGGCGGCGCCTGTTGCGCAGGCGGCGTCCGTTTGCGGCGGGCAATTGTTGAGAAACGGCTGTGAATGTTGGCGGGCGAGAGGAGGAGGACGGCGCGCGATGTGGCCCGACGGCTGCGGGCCGATCGGGAAACGGCGGGAGGGCGACGGAAGGCGATGGGGCGGCGGAGGCGCGTTTGCACGGCCGTCATCGCCGCACGCCTCGGCTTGTGTGGCTGTGGCGCCGGCCGCGCTGGCCGGGCTGCCGCGGCGACGGTGTGGGAGTTTTGCCGAAGGTTTGGCCATTGTGGCGGGTCGTCGGCTGGGGCTGTGGGGGCGGCATTTGGGCGGGGGCGGCGATTCTCGGCGGGCCGACCCAGGCTGTAGCGCGCGGTAGCTGCAGTTTGGCCGTGGTTTGCGGCGCTGCCGTGGCGACTGGTTGGCGACTGTGGTGTGGCTGTGTGTAGCCCCATCCTCGGTGGTTTGAAAGGCGCGGGCGGTTGTGGCGCAGGTTTGGGGCTGCTCCGCACAGGCTGTCGGACGTTGGGCGGTAGCAAGCGCGGGAGGCGCGGCGCGGCGGCGCGCAGAGTGGCGGCCGCTCTCTCGGCCGTCCGCGCCCGCCCGCGACACTGGCTGGGCCTTGTGATTCTCTGCTCTGCTGCTGTGCTGTGCTTGCGTGCCTGCCTGCCGTCCCGCTCGCTCTCGCTGTGTGTTACGCGCGTCGTCGAAATGGCAGATCAGGCGGCTACGAACGAGACTGCTGCGGCACCCGCCGCCACCGGCACTACGAAGAAGGCCAAGTCTGCGTCGTCTGCGAAGAAGCCGCGCGCCAAGCCTGCGCACCCGCGCACCTCTGAGATGGTGACGGCCGCCATCAAGAGTCTGAAGGAGCGCGGCGGGTCGTCGCTGCAGGCGATCAAGAAGTACATAGCCGCGCACTACAAGCTGGACGCGGAGAAGCTGGCGCCGTTTATCAAGAAGTACCTCAAGTCGGCCGTCGTGGCGGGCGAGCTGGTGCAGACGAAGGGGAAGGGCGCGTCCGGCTCGTTCAAGCTTGCCGGCGCCGGCGGCGGGGGGGCGGCCGAGGGCGGCAAGGCTCGTGCTGGCGGTGCCAAGAAGAAGCGCGCCGCTCCGGCCAGCAAGGAGAAGAAGGGCGCCCGTGCGGCCGGCGCAAAGAAGGCTGGTGGCGTGAAGGCGGCGACCGGTCGGAAGGCGGGCGCCGCCAAGAAGGCGTCTGCGGCGTCGGCCGCGCCCGCGGGTGCGAAGAAGGCGGCTGCGGCCAAGCCGGCCAAGGCCAAGTCGCCGTCGAAGGCGAAGAAGGCCGCCAAGGTTCCGACGAAGAAGCCGAAGGCGCCGCGCCCGAAGAAGGCGACGACGCCGTCTAAGGCGAAGGCTTCGCCCAAGAAGAAGAAGTAGAGTAGAGGAGAAAGAGATGGGAGAAAGGAAGGGTTTGGCGCTTGACTCCGTCGTCCCCACCCCCCGTCGTCGTCTAGTGGCGCGCAAGAGACGCGCGGCCCAAAACGGCCCTTCTCAGGGCCATCAAAGCACGTCGGGGAAGGTTTTGATTGTCGTGTTGCGTTTGGTGTGGGTGTCTGTCTGGCGTTTCTGTATGCCCGTGGGGATGCTGTTTGCGTGCCGTGGTGGTTGGATTGCGGGGGTCGGTGGCGGGTGTGGGCGGCGGTAGCGGTAAGCGGTGTTGTTGTTGTTGTTGTCGTGGTTGATTGTCGCCGTGTTTGTGGCGGCGGCCGACGGTTGGTTTTTCTGTCACGTTGTTTTGTTTGAATACGTTGGTTGGCTTGCCTGCGTTCGTTCGTCTCGGATGTCTGTCTTGTCGAGTCGTGTCTGGTCTTTGTTTTGTTTTGTTCCTTTGTGTGTGTGTGTGTGTGTGTGTGTTATGTTTTGCAACGGGGGGCACGTTGAGATGTGGAAGGAGTCGGCGGGGATTTCGGTGGCGCGTAGAGCGAGCGAGCGCGCGCGCCTGCCTGGCCGTTGGCCGTCGGAGTGGAGTGCGGGTTTTTTTTGTTTTCGAAACGAAAGCGGCGGCCGGCCAGCCACCCGTGCGGTGTGACGTCGGCCGTTGGGTATTGTGCGCTTTGAGCGCCGGGGAGGGATGATGTGTGATTGTTGCGCGCTGCTAGCAGGCAGGCAGAGTGAGCGGGTGTGGCGGACGGACGGGAAGTGGTGGTTTTTTTTTGTTTTTGGGTTGCGGGGCGAGAGGCAGGCGACCGACAAAGTTTGCTCGCGACGGAGAGATGTTAGTGGCCCTGAAAAGGGCCGTTTTTGTTTGTGCGGTGCGGTGCGGTGCGGTGCCGCGGCGCGGTTTAGGCGCGCTCGCCGCGGATGCGGCGCGCGAGCTGGATGTCCTTGGGCATGATGGTGACGCGCTTGGCGTGGATTGCGCACAGGTTGGTGTCTTCGAAGAGGCCGACGAGGTAGGCCTCGCTGGCCTCCTGCAGGGCCATGACTGCGGAGCTCTGGAAGCGCAGGTCGGTCTTGAAGTCCTGGGCGATCTCGCGCACTAGGCGCTGGAATGGCAGCTTGCGGATGAGCAGCTCTGTGCTCTTCTGGTAGCGCCTGATTTCTCGCAGGGCGACGGTGCCCGGCCTGTAGCGGTGGGGCTTCTTGACGCCTCCGGTGGCGGGCGCGCTCTTCCTCGCCGCCTTGGTGGCGAGCTGTTTGCGCGGCGCCTTTCCGCCGGTGGACTTGCGGGCCGTTTGCTTTGTGCGGGCCATGGCGGTAGCGGTAGCGGTAGCGGTAGCGGAGCGGCGTGCGTGGAGGTTAGGTGCGGCGCGGCGTCCGGTGCTGCCTTGACAACGGGCCCGCGCGCCTCCGTGCTGCGCTTATATGCCCTCGGTTGCGCGTGGTGGGGGGAGGGCGGGCCAGAGTCTATATAGGGGGGCGGCGGGCGCGCTGGGCGCAGAAGTTCGCAGAACACGCATTCGCGCGAGAGATGTCGAAGCGAACGGAGCTACGTACTGCGAAGGGTGTGGCAGATCGCCGTCCGGTGGAGCTTGCTACGTCGGCGGCCCCATCTGGCCCCCCACTTATGACGGACCACGCAACGAATGAGGACATGATGGATATCGCTATGGATGCGCTTACAGTTCCGCTTCCGGAGTCGGAAGAAGACGAGCCGTCGGGCGTACCACCGCCTCGTCGGCAATCCGGCAAAAGCAGAAGAGAAGACGATACAGCCCCTACCGGCGGGCGCAGCTCCCCGGTTGAGAAGCGATCGAAACAAACGCCTGCTGACGATGCTGACGGATTCACTCGCCCGAAGCGACGGCATACAGCGCGACGGCGGGTGCTGTCCACCCACGAGCCGGCATCCACTGCCAACACTTTTGCGGCCCTTGAGGATGCCCCTGAGGACCCGCCGCGCCCTTCCACGGCGCCAAGGAGGGATGCGCCACTTCCGCCGATCGTTCTGAAATACGAAGGGACCTTCCGGCAGCTGCAGCAGCTTCTCAATAGCTGGACGACGGCAGTCTACAATGTGAAGGTCGCCGGACGAGACATGTACAAGATTACGCTGCGCTCAGCAGACGACTACCGACGCGTAACGCAGGAGGCGTCTGAAAGGGCAATCCCTTTCTTCACTCACGCCACCACACCGGACCGCGTCCTGAAGATTGTCATCCGGCATCTGCCCTTCAACATGGAGCCGGATCACATTAAAGAAGAACTCGAAGAGCTCGACTTCAGTGTCAGAACTGTGGTCAAGATGAAGCAGCCCAAATCACGTGACTACATGCCCCTGTTTCTCGTCATCGCAACCGATACAATCGAGAACAGGAAGCTCTACCAGCTCACACGACTCGCCAACGTCTCGGTGACCACAGAAGACTTGCGCGCCAAGAGAGGCCCTGTTCAGTGCTACCGGTGCCAGGGCATCAACCATGTCGCCCGGCATTGCTCCATGCCTGAAAAATGTGTGAAATGCGCCGGTGCACACCCAGCGAAGGACTGCCCCATCCCTCGGAAGCAGCAGCCAACGTGCGCTCTCTGTGGGGGCGCTCACGTTGCCAGCTACCGCGGCTGTGAAGCTTGGAGACGCGCCAGTGCTCGTCAGCGCGGCCAGCCAGTCGCCGCGAAACAGAAGAAGTCTGCCAAGGCTGAACCTACAATCTCCCACGCCACGGTTGTCGCCAGAGGACTGGCGCCCCGCCGACCCAACAGCGATGACGCCGACCATGCAGGCCCTCAGGCACGTCGCCGCAATGGCGACTCACACACCCGAGATGTTTTTGAAGACGCAGGGGCACGCCATCCACTACTAAACTGCGCCACTCCACCTGCGCAGAATTCGTCGGACCCGGAACCGGGCCCCTCCTCTGCTGCCCTACCCGTGACGTCTGATGCACGCCCCCAACGCCGCGGCGGCCGGCGCAAGACGGGGGGTCGCACAACCAACGCTCCAGAGGAAGCCACATACAGTGGCGAAGAGGTGGCCACTTCCGTCGGCGCCAGAGACGATACGGCTCCTGCCGCCTCCGCCACGGACATCGCCAGTCTGATTACTCAACTCACCGCGCTTGTGGCGAGCACGACCAAACTGCTTGATGTCCTCACGCAGCACCTGACCGCTGCACAGAAGATTGCCGCTCCGGCAGCCACCAGACGCTCCTCCATTACTCATTATGGGAAGTGTTAGAGGACTCACGGTCGTCGCGTGGAACACCCTCTGTCTACGCACACAAGCTGGCGAATTTCGTCAATTTCTTCGCGATGAAGCTGTGGACATCTGTCTGCTCAGCGAAACCCGCCTTAAACCAGGCATTGCAGTCAAAGCGCCGAACTACTCCTGTTACCGTGCTGACAGGCCAACTGCCGGCGGAGGTATGGCCATCTACATACGGAATGGGATCCGTCACCACCAGATTCAACTGCCGCCGCTCGTGACTCTGGAGGCGACTGGAGTTGTCGCGCACACGTCAGCGGGAGCCATAACCTTCATTGCTATCTACAAACCACCGTCGCATCCATGGGTAGATGCGGACTTAGAATCTCTTCTCTCCATCGGAGGCAAGCTGTTCATCGCTGGAGACTATAACTCCAAGCACGTCGCTTGGCGTTCACGACTCACCAACAGAGACGGACGCCGCGTCCTCCGAATCGTGGATCGCAATGACGCCGTGGTAGTGGGTCCCTATGATCCCACCATCTTCCCCGCTAATGGACAACCGGACATCGTCGACTTTGGGGTCGTGAAAGGCATTCCGCACCGCATCCTCGCCTCGACACGGAATGTTCTCTCCTCTGACCATGTGCCAGTTGTTTTTGACGTCGACCTCGACCCACTGCAGTTACCCAGGCGTGGGGTGTCACTCTCTGGAGTCAACTGGGATCTCTTTCGCCACACCCTGACCGAGTCCCTAGCTGGGATGCCTCCTGCCGACGACGCAGAAGCTGAAGATTCCCTCCTCCACTTCACGGACGCCGCCCTCGCCGCAGTCAATGAAGCGGCTCCGCCCAGACGCGAGCGCCAGGACCACTCTCGACAGCTGCCCCCCGATCTCCTTGCACAAATTGCCGAGAAGAACAGAGTGTACCGCGAATGGCAGCGTACACGGAACCCCGCCACCAAACGGCAACTCAACCGTATGCGGCGCGAAATCACGGTGGCTGTGGACAATCACCGCAACCGGGAGTGGGCTAGCCGTGTGGCGACTCTTCAGCTTGACGACGGGTCTGCCTGGAGGACCACGAAACACTTCCTACGGCGAACGCAGCGTATGCCGCCTCTCCGAACTGCAACCGGAACTGTCTGCGAACCGAACGCGAAGGCTGATGCCCTCGCCGATGTTTTCGAAGAGAACTTCAAGCCTGTAGAGGATCCACTGGACGCAGAACATGAAGAGATGGTCGCTGCCCGGCTCCCTCGCTATCTGGAAACGGAGGGCGATGATGACATAGAGGCCACAACTCCTGAAGAAGTCTCGGCGGCTCTGAAGGCCCTCAATCCAAAGAGAGCTGCAGGCCCTGACGACGTCTCCCCTGCCATGCTGAAACAACTGCCTGAGGACGCCTCTACTCGCCTGGCTGCAATCTTCAACAAGATCTTTCGCACCGGCCACTTTCCCCTGCAGTGGAAGCATGCTGAGATTGTGGCTATTCCTAAGATGGGAAAAGATCTCCGCCAGCCGAAGAGCTATCGCCCAATTAGTCTGCTGCCTGCCATCTCGAAAGTTTTCGAGCGCATCTACCTGAAGAGGCTACAGCAACACGTCACCGCCGAAGCTCTACTCCCAGATGCCCAGTTCGGCTTCCGTACGGGCCACTCTACGGAGCACCAACTTCTCCGACTCGTGGAGGAAGCCTTCGATTCCCTGGAGAGGCGCGAATACTTCGGAGCAGTCTTCCTTGATGTCTCGCGCGCTTTTGACAGCGTCTGGCACGATGGGCTGCTCTTCAAACTTCTCGAAATGGGGGTCCCTGGATCCCACATCCGTCTGCTACGGTCCTTCCTCGATGGACGGACTTTTCATGTCCGTGCAGAAACTGGCCTGTCAACAGTCCGTCCCATCAGAGCAGGCGTGCCACAGGGGTCGGTCTTGGGGCCGATTCTGTACACGCTCTACACGGCTGATACGCCGGCGGTCCCTCGTGTGCACCTAGCACTGTACGCCGACGACACTGCGCTCTACTCACGAAGTATGCGCGCGGACACACTTCGCCAGAGGTTGCAGCACGCTGTCGACACCCTAGCCGATTGGGCCGTCAAGTGGAAACTCCAGTTCAACGGCGCCAAGACGCAATTTTTCATTGCAACCCGTCGTGTCATCCCAGCCGCTCTGCCCCCACTCGTCGTTGGAGGCAGTCCTGTCAACTGGCGACCGACAGCGCAGTATCTTGGGGTCACCATCGATCGCCGCCTCACCTGGGGCCCACACGTGAAGGGCGTCGTAAACAAAGCAAGGGGTCGACTTCTCCAGCTCTACCCCCTGCTCAACCCGACGTCGACTCTTCCTCCGCGACTGGGCGTCACGTTGTACAGGGCGCTAATCCGCCCTGTCTTCGATTACGCGGCTGTCGTCTGGGGGAATGCGGCAGACGACCATCTGAAGAAACTACAATCTCTGCAGAACAGGGCTCTCCGCCTCGCGCTGCACCTGCCGCGGGACTTCCCATCTGGACCACTGCACGACCTCGCTGAGGTCCGCAAAGTCAAGGACCACATCCGTACGGTTGCCCGCCGCTTCTACGAAAAGGCGCGGCAATCCGAGAACCGGTACATACGCTCTCTGGGGCAGAAGATACGGCGCAATGCCAATACACGCTGGCCCCAGCTCCTTACGGCATAGGCTGTCACTGAAGAAGAATAAAGAGTGGAAACAACCAGAAGCCAATCCCCTCTAGAAGACGCACCACCAGAATTAATGGGAGGCAAAACATGTATATGTTGTGAACTCCGCTTTACTCGAAGACTGAAGTTTCTTCATGAAGGAGCCACGCTGGGCGCAGACCGTAGCCGACTCGCCAGCCGCTGCAGCTGCTGTTTGTGCACGTTTTGCTTTGCCCGAGGAAGGAAGGATGACAGGCCGCGGCAAGGGAGGAAAGGGGCTCGGCAAGGGTGGCGCCAAGCGGCACCGCAAGGTGTTGCGCGACAACATCCAGGGCATCACGAAGCCCGCCATCCGCCGCCTGGCTCGCAGGGGCGGCGTGAAGCGCATCTCTGGTCTGATCTACGAGGAGACCCGCGGGGTGCTGAAGGTGTTCCTGGAGAACGTGATCCGCGACGCGGTGACGTACACTGAGCACGCCAAGCGCAAGACTGTGACGGCCATGGACGTGGTGTACGCCCTGAAGAGGCAGGGGCGCACCCTGTACGGTTTCGGCGGTTAGGCTGCGTCGCAGCGGGCGCTGGCCTTCCCGCGGCCGTGCTTGTGGGTGGGAGAGACTAGAAAACGGCCCTTTTCAGGGCCACCACACTGTTCGGAAGTTGAAAAGTGCGAAAGAGTCTGTGTTGTTGTTGCTGCGTGTGTGCGCTGTGTTGTTTGTTTGTTTCTTTCTTTCTTTCCGTTTGAGCGACGTGATGTGACTGGGAGGGGAGAAGGAAAGGAAACGTGTCATGTGGCTGGCTGTGTGTGGAGCTGCTTCGTTTGTGTGTTTGTTATTGTGTGTCTTTGTATCGATCGCGACGGAGATGGCGGGCTGTGTGTTGTTGTGCGAGAGGCGGTGATTATTTGCTTGCGTGGTTTGGCTCTGTGTGTTTGTTTGCGGCGGCGGCGTTGGGGTTTCCGAGGCAAGGCGTGTGGGCATAGGCGGCCGGATCAGCTGTTTCGTTCGTGTCGACGGCCGTTGCGCGCGGGAGTGGAGGGCGGTGTGTCGACACGCCTCCCTTTAACAATGGTCATTATTGCTGCCGTTGTCGGTTTGGAAGGCGACTGCGACCGTGCAAAATGTGTGTGTGTGTGTGTGTGTGTGTTTTGGGCCACACGGGCTGTGTGGACGACAAGATGGCGGACGTGCGCCGGCGGCGGCTGTGCTGTGACGGTGCAAAGTTAAAACAAAACAAGGTGCGGCGAGGACGACTGAAATTTTGCTTTGGACGTAGGTTTGTGTGGTGGCCCTGAAAAGGGCCGATTGTTGTGGGCCGAGCCGGCAAAGCGCGTTGCGTGCAGGGGAGCACGCGGCGGCTGCGATTGCCTGGCCTCCTTTAGGCCTTCTTCTCGGTCTTCTTTGGCAGCAGGACGGCCTGGATGTTGGGCAGGACACCACCCTGTGCGATGGTGACGCCCGACAGGAGCTTGTTGAGCTCCTCGTCGTTGCGGATGGCAAGCTGCAGGTGGCGCGGGATGATGCGCGTCTTCTTGTTGTCGCGGGCCGCGTTTCCGGCCAGCTCGAGCACCTCAGCCGCGAGGTACTCCATGACGGCGGCGAGGTAGACGGGCGCCCCGGCGCCGACGCGCTCTGCGTAGTTTCCCTTGCGCAGGAGGCGGTGGATTCTGCCGACCGGGAACTGGAGCCCAGCCCTGCTTGAGCGGGACTTTGACTTGCCCTTGACTTTGCCTCCCTTTCCGCGTCCGGACATGGCGATGGGCTAGCGACGGTGCACACGAAACGGAAACGAAAACGACCGGTGCGAGCGGCAGCGAGTCGAGCAGCGGAGTGCGTGCCGGCGCAGCCGGGGTGGGGGTGGTTTATGGGCTCGGGTGCGGCGGCCGGTTGCGCGCGCGCCCCATTGGTCGGCGGCCGCAACAGGGCGAGCTGGTAAAGGTGCGGCGGCGGCTGGCGGCGGGTGCCACTGTGTGGGGAGACGCTGACTAGAGCGGAGCGCTTGCTACTGGTGTTGCTGCTGCCGTACGTTGGTTCGAGATGCCGCCCAAGACTAGCGGGAAGGCCGCCAAGAAGGCTGGCAAGGCGCAGAAGAACATTTCGAAGGGCGACAAGAAGAAGAAGCGCAAGAGGAAGGAGAGCTATGCCATCTACATCTACAAGGTGCTGAAGCAGGTGCACCCTGACACGGGCATCTCGTCGAAGGCGATGAGCATCATGAACAGCTTCGTGAACGACATTTTCGAGCGCATTGCGGCCGAGGCTTCTCGCCTGGCGCACTACAACAAGCGCTCGACCATCACGTCCCGCGAGATCCAGACCGCTGTGCGGCTGTTGCTGCCTGGCGAGCTGGCCAAGCACGCCGTGAGCGAGGGCACGAAGGCGGTGACCAAGTACACGAGCTCCAAGTAAGGAGGTGGCTCTGGAATGGAAGGAAGGATGGAGAAGGCTCCTCCGTTGCGAGAGCGGCAAAACGGCCCTTTTCAGGGCCACCAACTTGCCTTTTGCGGGAAGGGCGGAATTGTTGTTGTTGTTTGTGTGTGTGGACGGCTGTGATGTATGTGTGCATTTTGATTGTGGGTGGGGGGGCGCGTCAAAGCGTGTTGCGCGGGGTACGGCCACGAGGTTGGTCGCCGTGGCGTGGAATGGTGGCACGCCTCGTTGGCGTGGTTTTTGACCCATTGGTGTTGTTGGGGTGTGTGTGTGTGTTACCCGTCTGCGAGGGGGGACAGTGCGATCGGCGACTTTTGTGTCACCGTAACGACGGCCGTTTGCGGGTTTGTTTTTTTGCACATCATACATGGCGAGGGTGAAATGTGAAATGTTTTTGTTTTGTTTTTTTGCCGCCCACTATTCCCTTTGCTGTACGCCGAGTTTGACAATGGTGCGACGTAACTGCAGCGTGGAGGTGTGTGAGTGACGTTGAAATGAACGTGCCATTAAGACGCATTGTTGTTGTATTGTACTGTACGTGTACGGCGACACGCACGATGATGTACCATTCGACTCTGATGTTTGATAGCCGTGTCTGACTGATTGCGTACGACGCACGCACACCGATGTCGTCATTCAAGATGCACGCTAGACGACGACGGCGGCGGCGGCGGTGGTCGTTTGTTTGGCGAATGTCTGTACACGTGTTTGTCTGTGTCCATCCGGTATGTATTTGTTTGTTTGAAAGTGTTTTGTGTGTCGGTGACGTGGTCCGATCCGTCGCCCCCTGAGTAACTGTCGATCGGCGCGATAGACCGGCGTCACGCAACTGAACCGAAGTCTTGGGCACACCCGTCATACTGTTGTACACCGTCGCGCTGAGAACGGTAACGAAAGGTTGACGTTGATCGGTCGAATGTCTGGGCAGAACGTGAGGAATGAGGCAAGAGTGCAAGGAGGGGGGGCAAAAGAGAGAGGAAGGGAAAAAGGGGAGAAACGCATTCGTAGAGCAACGGAACGTTCCCGTGTCGGAGGCGTATTGGAGCCGCACTGAAATGCGTTTAACGGCGGCGCGGCTGCAAGTGTCTGCCGTGGTGAACGTTACCTTTGACGGCTGCATTGGGCTTTGCCTTTGCTTTCGCTTTCGCTTTCGCGTTCGCTTTCGCTTTCCCGGATGTACGTAACGTTTGTTGATATGGTTCTGAGGAAGAGTGTATGACAGTGCCGTGCCGTCCATGTTCGTGTGCCCTCCCATTGTGTGTATGCTATTGTCTGTGTACTTGAATGATGTATGTAGGTGTTAGTGGACATGTTTTACCAGTGGGGGGAAATGGATCGTCGATAGTTGCCGTCACTCTGTCACGGTCGAGATGACGCACCCTCCGTACAGAAAGGTGTCGAGAAAGTGAGTGTGTGTGTGCGTCCGTGAATTGGCAGCGTTTGGAGGTGGGCGTGCCCTGCATGTGGCCCGGAAAAGGCTGTTCGTTAGGCGGTAGTGTTGTGTGGACAGGGGAGGGGCATGCGTAACGCTGCTGGCATGGCATTTCGGGAGATGGGAGGGGGCAAACGAGGAAACGAGGAGCGGCGGCCAAAGACGGGACGGGGAGGGGCGCGGTGTGGGTGGCTTGCGCCTGTGCTCGGCGTTGTGGTTTGTGCAAAAGAGGAGGAGAAAAACAATGTGAGTTGCCAGGGAGGGGAGCGGTGTTGTGTTGTGGTTGTCAGTGAACGTGGCGAGACGGACGGATGCGCGGAGGGGCGGGGGCGGCGCATTTCGCCGGTGCCGTGCCGTGCCGTGCCTGAAAGCCGCGTGGTCGCTGTGTTGTTGGTGGCGTGGGGGCGAGGAGAGTACCGTACGGGTGTGCTTGTGCGCCGGAAATGGCACACTGCGCCCGCCCGTCTTGGAGGCTGATGGCTGTGGTGTGGAAATGGGGCGCGGTGATGTTGAAGCACAGAAAAGAAACCAAGAAAACGGAAGGCGTGATGCGGCGGTGGTGGTGAGAGCGGGAAAAACAAAACAAAAGAAAAAAAACAACAAAAAAAAAGAAGGAAAAACAACAAGAAACAAAAAAGAAAACAAAAAGTCTATCAATATTAAAATGTAAATGGAAATGGACCCAGGTATAACCTCCCTGCACAAATAGCAGAGAGTCCGATGATAATAAAAATGTGCCAGAATGTTAACGTCCCTACAAAACAAACCCAACGATAATATTAATGAAAGAGTGAACCGTATGTAACATTGCAACAGACATAATGAAACCTGATAAATTGTATAAGGGCAGCAGCCGTTGACCTTTGGCCCTGTATTCAGAATAAAAAGAGCCAAAGATCGTTACCCCAATGAAAAAGACACTGAAACACGTATGTAACATAGTAGCGATGGCGAGACATTGTAGCATCTGTGACCAGAGAGTTTGCGCTGGACTGCGCGAGTGTTGCGAGCGGTTCTCAGTCAGTCAGTCAGTCTGTGTAGTTGAGGGCTGTACTCTGTCAGTAGTCGTCGCGTGCAGTACGCTAATAGTCGTCATGCAGAGCGGTCGGTCAGTAGTAGCAGCCGAGTGCGGTTGTGTGATGTAGGCGGTCGGCAACACTGGTCAAGATGGTGAATAAGGTATACTGTTAATTGATATAATCGTTAGATAATGAGAAATTGTATTTATTGTAATTATTCTCCAACAAGTTCCCCAATAATAATTTTTATTTCAAAAGCATTTTTCAAACATTTAATCTTTTATTGAACTAAAGAGTTCGTTCCACTTCTTTGAAGAAAAATGTCACTAAAATCACAAAGAAAGAGAATATTATTATTTGCAATGCAGTTCCTCCAAGCGCTGCGCAACAACCAGAGCAGAAATGTGACATCCATTTATTCGGAGGTAAGACTTTTAATTCTGATTGTTTTGCACAGGGCCAAAGACCGATATTTCGGTTTAATTGAAGTTTCTTGTCACTGAACGGACTTTTGTAAATGTTGTGTGAAGACTTTATATTTGAGTCAGATTGCGAATTGCACATTTTTGTTGCCATTTTCAATACCTCTCATTGTGGGCGAGGTTACAATTAGCGCAATGTCCATTAGCATCCGTAAATAACATTGTCCATTATTTTAAATATTGCTGGGAGGTTACAACACACACACACACAAAACAAAAAACAAAAAAAAACAAAAAATTGCATTTATATCCGCTCCTCAATTGTAGATACCCCTTACACAGCTGTGTGCAATGAATGAGTGCTGGCTGGTAATTAATTGCACTCCTTGGAGGGAAATGCCATAGGAAGTAGTCTTTAAAAAGTGAATGTTTTTCGTTAAGAGACAAAAGTTACTTTAGAAAAAAAGTAATAGTGGGGCTTTTGTTGTTGAACAAAATAAGTACAATGAACATACGTTATCAGATTTGCGCAATGCAGCGTCACACCACCTTTTGATTAT
Source organism: Schistocerca americana (assembly GCF_021461395.2). Taxonomy (NCBI): domain Eukaryota; kingdom Metazoa; phylum Arthropoda; class Insecta; order Orthoptera; family Acrididae; genus Schistocerca; species Schistocerca americana. The sequence goes on from NW_025725953.1 coordinate 98,663, forward strand.
AACACAATATACTATACATCGTCCCGAACCGTGACCAGAGTCGCGAGACGAGCAGAGCACGCCGCCGACGCCCGCTCAGTACAACCGTCCACCCGCTACTACTGTCGACCGACTACTACCTCTCCCGACTCGCGCTACAATATATATAACAACTGTTCCTGGCGACCCGGTGCGTGCAACTACTGTCGTCTGGCGCGGTCCAAGCGCCGACTAGCAGCGATAAAGAACTCTCTGGTCAGACAGAGATGCTGTCATGCCTCGCCATCGCTCTGGTAATGAATACATACGTGGTGCAGCGTGCGTACCACCGGAACACGCAGTGGCGGAGCCAAAGACTGTGTTGTCGAGGTCGAGTGCGAGTGGGAAGAGAGGCAGCGTCGGCACGGAGATGCAAGCGAGCGCGAGACGCACGGGGGCTGCGGCGTGGCGCGTTTGCGGTCGGCGCCTTTGGTGGCAACGGCCGGGACAAGCAGCGGTGTATGGTGTGGTGCGGGGCGGACAGGGGCGGCGGTGGACGGGGAGGAGGCGGCGCGACGACGGCATGGGGGCGAAAACGGGACGGGGGACGGCGGATGTTGAGAGGCGTCACGCGCGGACAGGACACAGACACAGAGACACACAGATTGGAAAGGGAGGGTGCGCGGTAGTAGTTGGGAATGTGCGTACCGTGCGGGATGGGAGTGGGCGAGGAACACGGTCGTGGCCCCTGTTTTGGGTGCGTGTGATGACGTCGGTGTGTTGTGGGAAGGGAAGGTGCTGTGGCGGCGGCGCGTAATGGGCGTAGGCCGAAAAGAGAAAGGAACGTGGGCAGTGTGTTGGCAAGCGTCGGTTCGACTGCGACGTTGATGGGCAGGGCAGGGCAAGGTTAATGGTGGTAGGAGTAGGCGTGTGGGCGCAAAAAATCTGCCGCTGCAGGCGGTGCCGTAACCGCCATGGCGGGAAGGAGAGAGGGCCAAAGAAAGAAAGAAAGAAAGAAGAAAACAAAAAAAAAAAAAGGAGGGGGGGGGGGCGAAAGTGGAGAGGCGGTGGTGTGAGAAGGGCGGGGGCGGAAGGAAGGCAGGAAGGACAAGAGGCGAGGCGACGGCTTGCTTTGTGTATCGGTCGGTCTCTGGCTATGCTTCGTTTTCTGCAGCAGGGTCGGTGCGCGGCGTGGCTCGCGGCAGTGGGAACGCCTGGTGGCTGGACGGCCAGCAATGCGGTTGGATGGGCGGCCACAGCACCGCACCTGTGCCCGAGGAGGAGACGCTGGCGGCGGGCCCTGAGGTGAGGCCGGCTCGGCTGGGGCTGTGGATGTGTAGGTGTGCGCCGCTGCTGCAACAACGAGTAAAACGCGAGAAGAAGGGATGGCGGTAGAGAGGAAAAAAAGAAAAAGGTCGTGTTGTGTTGATGCGCAGGCAGACGCGTACAGAGGGACGAGCCCGGTCTGCAGCAGGGTGTGGCCGTGCCGAGTGCAGAGCAGCGGCGGCTCGGTTCGGTTCGGCCCGGCCCGGCGGGCCGCGCTGTTGTCGCGGACGTGAGCGCCCCCTGGCGGGTGGCCGGAGGCGGCGCGGCGTGTTGGACGTGTGGCTGGTGGCAGTGCACAATTTGCGAGTGGCTGGCGGTGTGGTGTGGCGGTTGGCGCGTCGGGCGGCGGAGAGGTATGTGTTGCGGGCGCCCTTTGCTGCGCTGCGTCGTTGCGTGTGCCGTACAGGGCGGGCGCTTGTCGACTGTGTGGGCGGTGTGGCGAATTGGCGTGAAACGGCTGCCGAGAGGTGTGTGGTAGCGAGCCGGTCGGTGGTGTCAGTGCGAAGGGGAATGTGCGTGCGTTTGGCGGTTTCGGTGTGCTTTTTGCGGCGTGAGAGTGGGAATTAGTGGGGCCGGCTGTTGTGTTGGTTCCTTGTGTCTTGTGTCGCGTAGCTTGATGGCAACGTGGAAGGACGCCGGTTTCGTTTCGAGCCTTGCGTGTGGTTGTCGACGTTGACTGGTTGGCGTGTGCCGATGCACGTGCATGTGTGGGTCGCGAGTGCGTTTTTGGCTGGCTGTGTGTGTGTGTGTGTGTTTTGGGGGGGAAGGGGGAGGCGGTGGTGAAAGTGCAGTCGTTGCCACGGGCGTCGTCGGGTGGGGCTGGGGCTGTGCGTCGTGGCGGAAAGGTGGTAGGTTGCGGGAAGCGAGCCCGTCGTTGACGGTGTCGCGTGAGTTGTGAATCGAGTGGGGCGCGGGGCGCGGGACAGGAGCAGCGTGCCGCTGCGTCGTGGTCGTCAGCAGAGGCTGTGCGTGTGCTTGTCCTTTTTGTGGGCGGTTCGTGCGAGGCGTTTTTGTTTTGTGTTGCCCTAGTTGTTAGTTTATTTTGTTTGTGTTTGTTATTTTGAGACGACGACTGGTTGGTGGCGTGCGCGCGAAGTGGCGGTGTGCGCTTCCCGTGTCGTTTGTGTTGTTTGGTTTTTTTGTTTTTGTGTGTTTTTGTTTTTTTTTTTTTTTTTTTTTTTTTTTTTTTGCACTGGGCCCCGGTGGGTGGGTGCGTGTGTGTCGATTGCCGGCTGGCGAAAGGTGCGCCATCGGCGGGGTGGGTCGCCGGCACAAGTAGAGGCGGCGGCGTTGTTGCTGTTGTTGTGTGGTGTTTGTTTTGTTCGGCTGTGTCGGCGAGCTGTGTTGCGGTGCGTGTGAATGGTGGTGCAAAAGTGCTGGCGTTGGGGCTGCGACTGCGACGGCGACGGCGGCGAGCCGCGGGCGCGCCATTGATAGTGATGTTGTGAACAGCGGCTGTGTACGGTAGTGGTGTTGTTGTAGCACGACGTGCATCCGGGCCGGCGCGGAAAGCGCAGTTGCGGGCGGTTGCCCTTCGGTGCCAGCCATGTCGCGTGAGCGGCGGGTTGCTCTGGTGTCGACACGTGGTGCTCTGGGTTGTTGTGTGGTGCCCTTTGGCCGGTGGGGGTGGTTCGCGTGTGTCTCGTTCGCGCTCGGTGTCTGGTCGTGGTCGTGCTGCTCCCCCGTCTGTCGGCGGTTTCCGACGTCGTCTGTACGTTTTTGTTCGTTTGCGGCGTGCCTGCCGACGTCGTCCCGTCGCGACCTTTCAACCGAAAGTGTGGCGCCCGAAGGTGAACGAACGTAACCCTGACCTCGGCGCTTTACGCTGAGCCGAGCGAACCGAACCGAACCTAACCTGTGGTGTGGCGAGGTGAGCTCAGCCTGTGAGCCCCTAACGTCTACGTAAGGTAAGCTGTCCGGCTCACGCCTCACGTTTTTGAACGCTTTTTTAACCTACGTTTGACGCTTCTTAACCTAGCACTGACCCCTTAACCTAACGTGTAACCTAACCTAACCTAACCTAACCTAACCTAACCTAACCTAACCTAACCTCTGACGCCTGACGTGTTTGAATGCTTAACCTAAGTTTGACGCTTAACCTAACCCAAGTCCCCTTAACCTAACCCACGTCCACCTAACCTAACCTAACCTAACGTAGACGTGTAAACGTAATGTGTAACGCGTAACGTGTAAGGTCGGCTGTCGTGTGTGCTTGACGGCAGATTGGGTTGGTCTGTAGATTCGGATTGCGGTTTGCCTCGGTCGAGGGGTTGGGTCGGAAGCGGCGAGGGGCGGCGGCGCCTGTTGCGCAGGCGGCGTCCGTTTGCGGCGGGCAATTGTTGAGAAACGGCTGTGAATGTTGGCGGGCGAGAGGAGGAGGACGGCGCGCGATGTGGCCCGACGGCTGCGGGCCGATCGGGAAACGGCGGGAGGGCGACGGAAGGCGATGGGGCGGCGGAGGCGCGTTTGCACGGCCGTCATCGCCGCACGCCTCGGCTTGTGTGGCTGTGGCGCCGGCCGCGCTGGCCGGGCTGCCGCGGCGACGGTGTGGGAGTTTTGCCGAAGGTTTGGCCATTGTGGCGGGTCGTCGGCTGGGGCTGTGGGGGCGGCATTTGGGCGGGGGCGGCGATTCTCGGCGGGCCGACCCAGGCTGTAGCGCGCGGTAGCTGCAGTTTGGCCGTGGTTTGCGGCGCTGCCGTGGCGACTGGTTGGCGACTGTGGTGTGGCTGTGTGTAGCCCCATCCTCGGTGGTTTGAAAGGCGCGGGCGGTTGTGGCGCAGGTTTGGGGCTGCTCCGCACAGGCTGTCGGACGTTGGGCGGTAGCAAGCGCGGGAGGCGCGGCGCGGCGGCGCGCAGAGTGGCGGCCGCTCTCTCGGCCGTCCGCGCCCGCCCGCGACACTGGCTGGGCCTTGTGATTCTCTGCTCTGCTGCTGTGCTGTGCTTGCGTGCCTGCCTGCCGTCCCGCTCGCTCTCGCTGTGTGTTACGCGCGTCGTCGAAATGGCAGATCAGGCGGCTACGAACGAGACTGCTGCGGCACCCGCCGCCACCGGCACTACGAAGAAGGCCAAGTCTGCGTCGTCTGCGAAGAAGCCGCGCGCCAAGCCTGCGCACCCGCGCACCTCTGAGATGGTGACGGCCGCCATCAAGAGTCTGAAGGAGCGCGGCGGGTCGTCGCTGCAGGCGATCAAGAAGTACATAGCCGCGCACTACAAGCTGGACGCGGAGAAGCTGGCGCCGTTTATCAAGAAGTACCTCAAGTCGGCCGTCGTGGCGGGCGAGCTGGTGCAGACGAAGGGGAAGGGCGCGTCCGGCTCGTTCAAGCTTGCCGGCGCCGGCGGCGGGGGGGCGGCCGAGGGCGGCAAGGCTCGTGCTGGCGGTGCCAAGAAGAAGCGCGCCGCTCCGGCCAGCAAGGAGAAGAAGGGCGCCCGTGCGGCCGGCGCAAAGAAGGCTGGTGGCGTGAAGGCGGCGACCGGTCGGAAGGCGGGCGCCGCCAAGAAGGCGTCTGCGGCGTCGGCCGCGCCCGCGGGTGCGAAGAAGGCGGCTGCGGCCAAGCCGGCCAAGGCCAAGTCGCCGTCGAAGGCGAAGAAGGCCGCCAAGGTTCCGACGAAGAAGCCGAAGGCGCCGCGCCCGAAGAAGGCGACGACGCCGTCTAAGGCGAAGGCTTCGCCCAAGAAGAAGAAGTAGAGTAGAGGAGAAAGAGATGGGAGAAAGGAAGGGTTTGGCGCTTGACTCCGTCGTCCCCACCCCCCGTCGTCGTCTAGTGGCGCGCAAGAGACGCGCGGCCCAAAACGGCCCTTCTCAGGGCCATCAAAGCACGTCGGGGAAGGTTTTGATTGTCGTGTTGCGTTTGGTGTGGGTGTCTGTCTGGCGTTTCTGTATGCCCGTGGGGATGCTGTTTGCGTGCCGTGGTGGTTGGATTGCGGGGGTCGGTGGCGGGTGTGGGCGGCGGTAGCGGTAAGCGGTGTTGTTGTTGTTGTTGTCGTGGTTGATTGTCGCCGTGTTTGTGGCGGCGGCCGACGGTTGGTTTTTCTGTCACGTTGTTTTGTTTGAATACGTTGGTTGGCTTGCCTGCGTTCGTTCGTCTCGGATGTCTGTCTTGTCGAGTCGTGTCTGGTCTTTGTTTTGTTTTGTTCCTTTGTGTGTGTGTGTGTGTGTGTGTGTTATGTTTTGCAACGGGGGGCACGTTGAGATGTGGAAGGAGTCGGCGGGGATTTCGGTGGCGCGTAGAGCGAGCGAGCGCGCGCGCCTGCCTGGCCGTTGGCCGTCGGAGTGGAGTGCGGGTTTTTTTTGTTTTCGAAACGAAAGCGGCGGCCGGCCAGCCACCCGTGCGGTGTGACGTCGGCCGTTGGGTATTGTGCGCTTTGAGCGCCGGGGAGGGATGATGTGTGATTGTTGCGCGCTGCTAGCAGGCAGGCAGAGTGAGCGGGTGTGGCGGACGGACGGGAAGTGGTGGTTTTTTTTTGTTTTTGGGTTGCGGGGCGAGAGGCAGGCGACCGACAAAGTTTGCTCGCGACGGAGAGATGTTAGTGGCCCTGAAAAGGGCCGTTTTTGTTTGTGCGGTGCGGTGCGGTGCGGTGCCGCGGCGCGGTTTAGGCGCGCTCGCCGCGGATGCGGCGCGCGAGCTGGATGTCCTTGGGCATGATGGTGACGCGCTTGGCGTGGATTGCGCACAGGTTGGTGTCTTCGAAGAGGCCGACGAGGTAGGCCTCGCTGGCCTCCTGCAGGGCCATGACTGCGGAGCTCTGGAAGCGCAGGTCGGTCTTGAAGTCCTGGGCGATCTCGCGCACTAGGCGCTGGAATGGCAGCTTGCGGATGAGCAGCTCTGTGCTCTTCTGGTAGCGCCTGATTTCTCGCAGGGCGACGGTGCCCGGCCTGTAGCGGTGGGGCTTCTTGACGCCTCCGGTGGCGGGCGCGCTCTTCCTCGCCGCCTTGGTGGCGAGCTGTTTGCGCGGCGCCTTTCCGCCGGTGGACTTGCGGGCCGTTTGCTTTGTGCGGGCCATGGCGGTAGCGGTAGCGGTAGCGGAGCGGCGTGCGTGGAGGTTAGGTGCGGCGCGGCGTCCGGTGCTGCCTTGACAACGGGCCCGCGCGCCTCCGTGCTGCGCTTATATGCCCTCGGTTGCGCGTGGTGGGGGGAGGGCGGGCCAGAGTCTATATAGGGGGGCGGCGGGCGCGCTGGGCGCAGACCGTAGCCGACTCGCCAGCCGCTGCAGCTGCTGTTTGTGCACGTTTTGCTTTGCCCGAGGAAGGAAGGATGACAGGCCGCGGCAAGGGAGGAAAGGGGCTCGGCAAGGGTGGCGCCAAGCGGCACCGCAAGGTGTTGCGCGACAACATCCAGGGCATCACGAAGCCCGCCATCCGCCGCCTGGCTCGCAGGGGCGGCGTGAAGCGCATCTCTGGTCTGATCTACGAGGAGACCCGCGGGGTGCTGAAGGTGTTCCTGGAGAACGTGATCCGCGACGCGGTGACGTACACTGAGCACGCCAAGCGCAAGACTGTGACGGCCATGGACGTGGTGTACGCCCTGAAGAGGCAGGGGCGCACCCTGTACGGTTTCGGCGGTTAGGCTGCGTCGCAGCGGGCGCTGGCCTTCCCGCGGCCGTGCTTGTGGGTGGGAGAGACTAGAAAACGGCCCTTTTCAGGGCCACCACACTGTTCGGAAGTTGAAAAGTGCGAAAGAGTCTGTGTTGTTGTTGCTGCGTGTGTGCGCTGTGTTGTTTGTTTGTTTCTTTCTTTCTTTCCGTTTGAGCGACTTGATGTGACTGGGAGGGGAGAAGGAAAGGAAACGTGTCATGTGGCTGGCTGTGTGTGGAGCTGCTTCGTTTGTGTGTTTGTTATTGTGTGTCTTTGTATCGATCGCGACGGAGATGGCGGGCTGTGTGTTGTTGTGCGAGAGGCGGTGATTATTTGCTTGCGTGGTTTGGCTCTGTGTGTTTGTTTGCGGCGGCGGCGTTGGGGTTTCCGAGGCAAGGCGTGTGGGCATAGGCGGCCGGATCAGCTGTTTCGTTCGTGTCGACGGCCGTTGCGCGCGGGAGTGGAGGGCGGTGTGTCGACACGCCTCCCTTTAACAATGGTCATTATTGCTGCCGTTGTCGGTTTGGAAGGCGACTGCGACCGTGCAAAATGTGTGTGTGTGTGTGTGTGTGTTTTGGGCCACACGGGCTGTGTGGACGACAAGATGGCGGACGTGCGCCGGCGGCGGCTGTGCTGTGACGGTGCAAAGTTAAAACAAAACAAGGTGCGGCGAGGACGACTGAAATTTTGCTTTGGACGTAGGTTTGTGTGGTGGCCCTGAAAAGGGCCGATTGTTGTGGGCCGAGCCGGCAAAGCGCGTTGCGTGCAGGGGAGCACGCGGCGGCTGCGATTGCCTGGCCTCCTTTAGGCCTTCTTCTCGGTCTTCTTTGGCAGCAGGACGGCCTGGATGTTGGGCAGGACACCACCCTGTGCGATGGTGACGCCCGACAGGAGCTTGTTGAGCTCCTCGTCGTTGCGGATGGCAAGCTGCAGGTGGCGCGGGATGATGCGCGTCTTCTTGTTGTCGCGGGCCGCGTTTCCGGCCAGCTCGAGCACCTCAGCCGCGAGGTACTCCATGACGGCGGCGAGGTAGACGGGCGCCCCGGCGCCGACGCGCTCTGCGTAGTTTCCCTTGCGCAGGAGGCGGTGGATTCTGCCGACCGGGAACTGGAGCCCAGCCCTGCTTGAGCGGGACTTTGACTTGCCCTTGACTTTGCCTCCCTTTCCGCGTCCGGACATGGCGATGGGCTAGCGACGGTGCACACGAAACGGAAACGAAAACGACCGGTGCGAGCGGCAGCGAGTCGAGCAGCGGAGTGCGTGCCGGCGCAGCCGGGGTGGGGGTGCTTTATGGGCTCGGGTGCGGCGGCCGGTTGCGCGCGCGCCCCATTGGTCGGCGGCCGCAACAGGGCGAGCTGGTAAAGGTGCGGCGGCGGCTGGCGGCGTGTTCACAAATGATATCCCAAAAGAGCCGGGTGGGAACATAGCGCTCTACGCTGATGACACAGCGCTATACCACAGCGGGCGTAACATAAATCGTATAACGTGTAGCCTCCAGCGGCACCTCAACAAAGTCGACCACTGGTGTAACTTGTGGAAGGTAAAAGTGAATCCGGACAAGTGCCAAGCCATAATTTTCACACACAAAATAACAAGACCCATCAGAAATCTCAACCACAATGGACAACAACTCCCATGGAGAAAAGTTATAAAATACCTGGGACTGAACATAGACAAAAATCTCACGTTCAAACAGCATATAACAGAGGCCAAAAACAAAGGTTCCGCCCGGCTCTACCAACTGTATCCCCTTCTTAAGGGCAGGGGCTTATCAACAGAGGCGAAGCTCCGAATTTGGAAAACAATAATTTTGCCAGTTATTCTTTATGGATCGGAGGTGTGGAGCATGGCGGCAAACACACACCTGGCCTCACTAGAAGTGATACAAAATAAGACGTTTAGAATAATCACAGATGCCCCCTGGTTCTCCAGTAATGAGGAAATTAGAGGTATGCTAGGTCAACCAACATTTAACCATCTCATAAAAATCAAGTCAACGAAATTCTATGAAACATCTCATTCTTCACCTTTCCCCCTCATTAGATCCCTGGGACCAGATATTCTCCCTACACACAGAACTCCCATCACCACCATTCACCGTCAGTTCAGATGACGAGCTACACTGACTTTCATCCACTCATATCATAACCATCATTAATCAAACACAGTTCATATACCCGGGGAACACCCCCAAACAAATACAGACAAAAAGCCAATCTTAACCTAAAGGTACCATCTCGAAAGTCAGGGCATCAATAGGATGCCGGTACTTCAATTAACAAAAGGGGGAGAATACCCCAAACATATCAGGTCGGCGGGTGCCACTGTGTGGGGAGACGCTGACTAGAGCGGAGCGCTTGCTACTGGTGTTGCTGCTGCCGTACGTTGGTTCGAGATGCCGCCCAAGACTAGCGGGAAGGCCGCCAAGAAGGCTGGCAAGGCGCAGAAGAACATTTCGAAGGGCGACAAGAAGAAGAAGCGCAAGAGGAAGGAGAGCTATGCCATCTACATCTACAAGGTGCTGAAGCAGGTGCACCCTGACACGGGCATCTCGTCGAAGGCGATGAGCATCATGAACAGCTTCGTGAACGACATTTTCGAGCGCATTGCGGCCGAGGCTTCTCGCCTGGCGCACTACAACAAGCGCTCGACCATCACGTCCCGCGAGATCCAGACCGCTGTGCGGCTGTTGCTGCCTGGCGAGCTGGCCAAGCACGCCGTGAGCGAGGGCACGAAGGCGGTGACCAAGTACACGAGCTCCAAGTAAGGAGGTGGCTCTGGAATGGAAGGAAGGATGGAGAAGGCTCCTCCGTTGCGAGAGCGGCAAAACGGCCCTTTTCAGGGCCACCAACTTGCCTTTTGCGGGAAGGGCGGAATTGTTGTTGTTGTTTGTGTGTGTGGACGGCTGTGATGTATGTGTGCATTTTGATTGTGGGTGGGGGGGCGCGTCAAAGCGTGTTGCGCGGGGTACGGCCACGAGGTTGGTCGCCGTGGCGTGGAATGGTGGCACGCCTCGTTGGCGTGGTTTTTGACCCATTGGTGTTGTTGGGGTGTGTGTGTGTGTTACCCGTCTGCGAGGGGGGACAGTGCGATCGGCGACTTTTGTGTCACCGTAACGACGGCCGTTTGCGGGTTTGTTTTTTTGCACATCATACATGGCGAGGGTGAAATGTGAAATGTTTTTGTTTTGTTTTTTTGCCGCCCACTATTCCCTTTGCTGTACGCCGAGTTTGACAATGGTGCGACGTAACTGCAGCGTGGAGGTGTGTGAGTGACGTTGAAATGAACGTGCCATTAAGACGCATTGTTGTTGTATTGTACTGTACGTGTACGGCGACACGCACGATGATGTACCATTCGACTCTGATGTTTGATAGCCGTGTCTGACTGATTGCGTACGACGCACGCACACCGATGTCGTCATTCAAGATGCACGCTAGACGACGACGGCGGCGGCGGCGGTGGTCGTTTGTTTGGCGAATGTCTGTACACGTGTTTGTCTGTGTCCATCCGGTATGTATTTGTTTGTTTGAAAGTGTTTTGTGTGTCGGTGACGTGGTCCGATCCGTCGCCCCCTGAGTAACTGTCGATCGGCGCGATAGACCGGCGTCACGCAACTGAACCGAAGTCTTGGGCACACCCGTCATACTGTTGTACACCGTCGCGCTGAGAACGGTAACGAAAGGTTGACGTTGATCGGTCGAATGTCTGGGCAGAACGTGAGGAATGAGGCAAGAGTGCAAGGAGGGGGGGCAAAAGAGAGAGGAAGGGAAAAAGGGGAGAAACGCATTCGTAGAGCAACGGAACGTTCCCGTGTCGGAGGCGTATTGGAGCCGCACTGAAATGCGTTTAACGGCGGCGCGGCTGCAAGTGTCTGCCGTGGTGAACGTTACCTTTGACGGCTGCATTGGGCTTTGCCTTTGCTTTCGCTTTCGCTTTCGCGTTCGCTTTCGCTTTCCCGGATGTACGTAACGTTTGTTGATATGGTTCTGAGGAAGAGTGTATGACAGTGCCGTGCCGTCCATGTTCGTGTGCCCTCCCATTGTGTGTATGCTATTGTCTGTGTACTTGAATGATGTATGTAGGTGTTAGTGGACATGTTTTACCAGTGGGGGGAAATGGATCGTCGATAGTTGCCGTCACTCTGTCACGGTCGAGATGACGCACCCTCCGTACAGAAAGGTGTCGAGAAAGTGAGTGTGTGTGTGCGTCCGTGAATTGGCAGCGTTTGGAGGTGGGCGTGCCCTGCATGTGGCCCGGAAAAGGCTGTTCGTTAGGCGGTAGTGTTGTGTGGACAGGGGAGGGGCATGCGTAACGCTGCTGGCATGGCATTTCGGGAGATGGGAGGGGGCAAACGAGGAAACGAGGAGCGGCGGCCAAAGACGGGACGGGGAGGGGCGCGGTGTGGGTGGCTTGCGCCTGTGCTCGGCGTTGTGGTTTGTGCAAAAGAGGAGGAGAAAAACAATGTGAGTTGCCAGGGAGGGGAGCGGTGTTGTGTTGTGGTTGTCAGTGAACGTGGCGAGACGGACGGATGCGCGGAGGGGCGGGGGCGGCGCATTTCGCCGGTGCCGTGCCGTGCCGTGCCTGAAAGCCGCGTGGTCGCTGTGTTGTTGGTGGCGTGGGGGCGAGGAGAGTACCGTACGGGTGTGCTTGTGCGCCGGAAATGGCACACTGCGCCCGCCCGTCTTGGAGGCTGATGGCTGTGGTGTGGAAATGGGGCGCGGTGATGTTGAAGCACAGAAAAGAAACCAAGAAAACGGAAGGCGTGATGCGGCGGTGGTGGTGAGAGCGGGAAAAACAAAACAAAAGAAAAAAAACAACAAAAAAAAAGAAGGAAAAACAACAAGAAACAAAAAAGAAAACAAAAAGTCTATCAATATTAAAATGTAAATGGAAATGGACCCAGGTATAACCTCCCTGCACAAATAGCAGAGAGTCCGATGATAATAAAAATGTGCCAGAATGTTAACGTCCCTACAAAACAAACCCAACGATAATATTAATGAAAGAGTGAACCGTATGTAACATTGCAACAGACATAATGAAACCTGATAAATTGTATAAGGGCAGCAGCCGTTGACCTTTGGCCCTGTATTCAGAATAAAAAGAGCCAAAGATCGTTACCCCAATGAAAAAGACACTGAAACACGTATGTAACATAGTAGCGATGGCGAGACATTGTAGCATCTGTGACCAGAGAGTTTGCGCTGGACTGCGCGAGTGTTGCGAGCGGTTCTCAGTCAGTCAGTCAGTCTGTGTAGTTGAGGGCTGTACTCTGTCAGTAGTCGTCGCGTGCAGTACGCTAATAGTCGTCATGCAGAGCGGTCGGTCAGTAGTAGCAGCCGAGTGCGGTTGTGTGATGTAGGCGGTCGGCAACACTGGTCAAGATGGTGAATAAGGTATACTGTTAATTGATATAATCGTTAGATAATGAGAAATTGTATTTATTGTAATTATTCTCCAACAAGTTCCCCAATAATAATTTTTATTTCAAAAGCATTTTTCAAACATTTAATCTTTTATTGAACTAAAGAGTTCGTTCCACTTCTTTGAAGAAAAATGTCACTAAAATCACAAAGAAAGAGAATATTATTATTTGCAATGCAGTTCCTCCAAGCGCTGCGCAACAACCAGAGCAGAAATGTGACATCCATTTATTCGGAGGTAAGACTTTTAATTCTGATTGTTTTGCACAGGGCCAAAGACCGATATTTCGGTTTAATTGAAGTTTCTTGTCACTGAACGGACTTTTGTAAATGTTGTGTGAAGACTTTATATTTGAGTCAGATTGCGAATTGCACATTTTTGTTGCCATTTTCAATACCTCTCATTGTGGGCGAGGTTACAATTAGCGCAATGTCCATTAGCATCCGTAAATAACATTGTCCATTATTTTAAATATTGCTGGGAGGTTACAACACACACACACACAAAACAAAAAACAAAAAAAAACAAAAAATTGCATTTATATCCGCTCCTCAATTGTAGATACCCCTTACACAGCTGTGTGCAATGAATGAGTGCTGGCTGGTAATTAATTGCACTCCTTGGAGGGAAATGCCATAGGAAGTAGTCTTTAAAAAGTGAATGTTTTTCGTTAAGAGACAAAAGTTACTTTAGAAAAAAAGTAATAGTGGGGCTTTTGTTGTTGAACAAAATAAGTACAATGAACATACGTTATCAGATTTGCGCAATGCAGCGTCACACCACCTTTTGATTATAACACAATATACTATACATCGTCCTGAACCGTGACCAGAGTCGCGAGACGAGCAGAGCACGCCGCCGACGCCCGCTCAGTACAACCGTCCACCCGCTACTACTGTCGACCGACTACTACCTCTCCCGACTCGCGCTACAATATATATAACAACTGTTCCTGGCGACCCGGTGCGTGCAACTACTGTCGTCTGGCGCGGTCCAAGCGCCGACTAGCAGCGATAAAGAACTCTCTGGTCAGACAGAGATGCTGTCATGCCTCGCCATCGCTCTGGTAATGAATACATACGTGGTGCAGCGTGCGTACCACCGGAACACGCAGTGGCGGAGCCAAAGACTGTGTTGTCGAGGTCGAGTGCGAGTGGGAAGAGAGGCAGCGTCGGCACGGAGATGCAAGCGAGCGCGAGACGCACGGGGGCTGCGGCGTGGCGCGTTTGCGGTCGGCGCCTTTGGTGGCAACGGCCGGGACAAGCAGCGGTGTATGGTGTGGTGCGGGGCGGACAGGGGCGGCGGTGGACGGGGAGGAGGCGGCGCGACGACGGCATGGGGGCGAAAACGGGACGGGGGACGGCGGATGTTGAGAGGCGTCACGCGCGGACAGGACACAGACACAGAGACACACAGATTGGAAAGGGAGGGTGCGCGGTAGTAGTTGGGAATGTGCGTACCGTGCGGGATGGGAGTGGGCGAGGAACACGGTCGTGGCCCCTGTTTTGGGTGCGTGTGATGACGTCGGTGTGTTGTGGGAAGGGAAGGTGCTGTGGCGGCGGCGCGTAATGGGCGTAGGCCGAAAAGAGAAAGGAACGTGGGCAGTGTGTTGGCAAGCGTCGGTTCGACTGCGACGTTGATGGGCAGGGCAGGGCAAGGTTAATGGTGGTAGGAGTAGGCGTGTGGGCGCAAAAAATCTGCCGCTGCAGGCGGTGCCGTAACCGCCATGGCGGGAAGGAGAGAGGGCCAAAGAAAGAAAGAAAGAAAGAAGAAAACAAAAAAAAAAAAAGGAGGGGGGGGGGGGCGAAAGTGGAGAGGCGGTGGTGTGAGAAGGGCGGGGGCGGAAGGAAGGCAGGAAGGACAAGAGGCGAGGCGACGGCTTGCTTTGTGTATCGGTCGGTCTCTGGCTATGCTTCGTTTTCTGCAGCAGGGTCGGTGCGCGGCGTGGCTCGCGGCAGTGGGAACGCCTGGTGGCTGGACGGCCAGCAATGCGGTTGGATGGGCGGCCACAGCACCGCACCTGTGCCCGAGGAGGAGACGCTGGCGGCGGGCCCTGAGGTGAGGCCGGCTCGGCTGGGGCTGTGGATGTGTAGGTGTGCGCCGCTGCTGCAACAACGAGTAAAACGCGAGAAGAAGGGATGGCGGTAGAGAGGAAAAAAAGAAAAAGGTCGTGTTGTGTTGATGCGCAGGCAGACGCGTACAGAGGGACGAGCCCGGTCTGCAGCAGGGTGTGGCCGTGCCGAGTGCAGAGCAGCGGCGGCTCGGTTCGGTTCGGCCCGGCCCGGCGGGCCGCGCTGTTGTCGCGGACGTGAGCGCCCCCTGGCGGGTGGCCGGAGGCGGCGCGGCGTGTTGGACGTGTGGCTGGTGGCAGTGCACAATTTGCGAGTGGCTGGCGGTGTGGTGTGGCGGTTGGCGCGTCGGGCGGCGGAGAGGTATGTGTTGCGGGCGCCCTTTGCTGCGCTGCGTCGTTGCGTGTGCCGTACAGGGCGGGCGCTTGTCGACTGTGTGGGCGGTGTGGCGAATTGGCGTGAAACGGCTGCCGAGAGGTGTGTGGTAGCGAGCCGGTCGGTGGTGTCAGTGCGAAGGGGAATGTGCGTGCGTTTGGCGGTTTCGGTGTGCTTTTTGCGGCGTGAGAGTGGGAATTAGTGGGGCCGGCTGTTGTGTTGGTTCCTTGTGTCTTGTGTCGCGTAGCTTGATGGCAACGTGGAAGGACGCCGGTTTCGTTTCGAGCCTTGCGTGTGGTTGTCGACGTTGACTGGTTGGCGTGTGCCGATGCACGTGCATGTGTGGGTCGCGAGTGCGTTTTTGGCTGGCTGTGTGTGTGTGTGTGTGTTTTGGGGGGGAAGGGGGAGGCGGTGGTGAAAGTGCAGTCGTTGCCACGGGCGTCGTCGGGTGGGGCTGGGGCTGTGCGTCGTGGCGGAAAGGTGGTAGGTTGCGGGAAGCGAGCCCGTCGTTGACGGTGTCGCGTGAGTTGTGAATCGAGTGGGGCGCGGGGCGCGGGACAGGAGCAGCGTGCCGCTGCGTCGTGGTCGTCAGCAGAGGCTGTGCGTGTGCTTGTCCTTTTTGTGGGCGGTTCGTGCGAGGCGTTTTTGTTTTGTGTTGCCCTAGTTGTTAGTTTATTTTGTTTGTGTTTGTTATTTTGAGACGACGACTGGTTGGTGGCGTGCGCGCGAAGTGGCGGTGTGCGCTTCCCGTGTCGTTTGTGTTGTTTGGTTTTTTTGTTTTTGTGTGTTTTTGTTTTTTTTTTTTTTTTTTTTTTTTTTTTTTTTTTTTGCACTGGGCCCCGGTGGGTGGGTGCGTGTGTGTCGATTGCCGGCTGGCGAAAGGTGCGCCATCGGCGGGGTGGGTCGCCGGCACAAGTAGAGGCGGCGGCGTTGTTGCTGTTGTTGTGTGGTGTTTGTTTTGTTCGGCTGTGTCGGCGAGCTGTGTTGCGGTGCGTGTGAATGGTGGTGCAAAAGTGCTGGCGTTGGGGCTGCGACTGCGACGGCGACGGCGGCGAGCCGCGGGCGCGCCATTGATAGTGATGTTGTGAACAGCGGCTGTGTACGGTAGTGGTGTTGTTGTAGCACGACGTGCATCCGGGCCGGCGCGGAAAGCGCAGTTGCGGGCGGTTGCCCTTCGGTGCCAGCCATGTCGCGTGAGCGGCGGGTTGCTCTGGTGTCGACACGTGGTGCTCTGGGTTGTTGTGTGGTGCCCTTTGGCCGGTGGGGGTGGTTCGCGTGTGTCTCGTTCGCGCTCGGTGTCTGGTCGTGGTCGTGCTGCTCCCCCGTCTGTCGGCGGTTTCCGACGTCGTCTGTACGTTTTTGTTCGTTTGCGGCGTGCCTGCCGACGTCGTCCCGTCGCGACCTTTCAACCGAAAGTGTGGCGCCCGAAGGTGAACGAACGTAACCCTGACCTCGGCGCTTTACGCTGAGCCGAGCGAACCGAACCGAACCTAACCTGTGGTGTGGCGAGGTGAGCTCAGCCTGTGAGCCCCTAACGTCTACGTAAGGTAAGCTGTCCGGCTCACGCCTCACGTTTTTGAACGCTTTTTTAACCTACGTTTGACGCTTCTTAACCTAGCACTGACCCCTTAACCTAACGTGTAACCTAACCTAACCTAACCTAACCTAACCTAACCTAACCTAACCTAACCTCTGACGCCTGACGTGTTTGAATGCTTAACCTAAGTTTGACGCTTAACCTAACCCAAGTCCCCTTAACCTAACCCACGTCCACCTAACCTAACCTAACCTAACGTAGACGTGTAAACGTAATGTGTAACGCGTAACGTGTAAGGTCGGCTGTCGTGTGTGCTTGACGGCAGATTGGGTTGGTCTGTAGATTCGGATTGCGGTTTGCCTCGGTCGAGGGGTTGGGTCGGAAGCGGCGAGGGGCGGCGGCGCCTGTTGCGCAGGCGGCGTCCGTTTGCGGCGGGCAATTGTTGAGAAACGGCTGTGAATGTTGGCGGGCGAGAGGAGGAGGACGGCGCGCGATGTGGCCCGACGGCTGCGGGCCGATCGGGAAACGGCGGGAGGGCGACGGAAGGCGATGGGGCGGCGGAGGCGCGTTTGCACGGCCGTCATCGCCGCACGCCTCGGCTTGTGTGGCTGTGGCGCCGGCCGCGCTGGCCGGGCTGCCGCGGCGACGGTGTGGGAGTTTTGCCGAAGGTTTGGCCATTGTGGCGGGTCGTCGGCTGGGGCTGTGGGGGCGGCATTTGGGCGGGGGCGGCGATTCTCGGCGGGCCGACCCAGGCTGTAGCGCGCGGTAGCTGCAGTTTGGCCGTGGTTTGCGGCGCTGCCGTGGCGACTGGTTGGCGACTGTGGTGTGGCTGTGTGTAGCCCCATCCTCGGTGGTTTGAAAGGCGCGGGCGGTTGTGGCGCAGGTTTGGGGCTGCTCCGCACAGGCTGTCGGACGTTGGGCGGTAGCAAGCGCGGGAGGCGCGGCGCGGCGGCGCGCAGAGTGGCGGCCGCTCTCTCGGCCGTCCGCGCCCGCCCGCGACACTGGCTGGGCCTTGTGATTCTCTGCTCAAGGCAAACACGTGGCAAGTTACCGTGGCTGCCCAGTGCTCCTCGACTTCGCCGATCGCGCGCGCGGGAACGAAGACAAAGGAACACAAAGGCAGAGTTCCCGCCAACGCAGTACCCAGCCCCGGAAGAAGCGGAACAACAGGAGAGGCGGCCGCCGAGGCAGGGCAACGACCGCAAAAGCGCGCCAAGTCGCAGACAATGCGGCGCCACAAAATGGAGTCCCCGCTCCGCGCGCATCGGCGAGAAATGGCGGACAGACTCCACCTACCGTAGCCCAGCCGGCAGCTGGCCCATCTGCAGGACAAAGCGCCGTTGCCCCGCCCACAGCGCTGCCGCGCAGGCAGGTAGTCCCGGCCGCTGCACCCCAGCAGCGCCAGGCTCCCCTCCCTGCAGCGACCCAGCGCGTCGCGGACCAATCAGCGCGAGCCTTCCCGGCCCCGCCGGCACGCGCAGTGGACCAACCACCGGCAGCCGCGCCTAACCTTGCGAGCCCGAAGGACTTCCCGGAGCCAAGATGGCGGCGTCCCACGGCGCCCCGCCATACTGTCGGCGCCCGACAAGATGGCGGACAAATGGAGACCAACGCGCGCCATGTTGTCGGCGGCAACGCTGCCAATGAAGCCCGCGTGGAGCGGATGCTCAGCTGCATGGAAACAATGATGCAGCAGATGACTGAGCTCCTGGCCGTGGTGCAGAAAGTTGCATCCGCCATCCAACCACGCAGCCATCATGCCTGAAGCGCTAAGGAGTTTAACAGCCTGCGTCTTCAACGCCGAGGGACTCCTTAAGCAGGCAGGCGAATTCCGGCAGCTTATACGGGACGAGAACATCGACGTATGTCTCGTCACCGAAACGTGGCTTAAGCCTGGCGTCCGAGTCGGCGTAGCGAACTACGAATGCTACAGGGACGACAGGCCAACACACGGAGGCGGCACAGCGGTGTATGTACGGAGGACGCTACGACACCACCGCGTCCAAATACCGGAACTGGCAACGACAGAAGCGACTGCCGTATCAGTGGAGACGGCACACGGCGCCATAACGTTCGTCGCTGTCTACAGACCGCCTAGAGGAGCGCTCCTACCGGGAGACTACAACAAGTTGCTGGCTCTCCCCGGAAAAATCATACTGGGGGGAGACTTCAACGCGAAGCATGCGGTCTGGAACAGCAGGACGACCAACACAAGCGGGCGGCGCTTACTCCATGTCGCGGAACGCCACGAAGCTGTCGTCATCGGTCCTCATGAACCGACAATATATCCACGGAACCGGGGCCACCCGGATATCCTGGATATCATGATCATCAAGGGCGCTCGCCTGCACGTCACGGCCGGTACGCGGCCAAAGATGTCCTCCGACCACGTACCGGTCATACTTGACCTCGACGCCGACGCTCTCCCAAGACAGCGGAGAGGGCTCGACATACGAGACATCAGCTGGGACGAGTTCCGCAACGCCGTCGCCGATTCCCTTGAGGCCACACCGGACGCGGCGGAACACGGAGCAGACGCAGCACTTCAACACATCAGGCAGTCGATAGTTGACGCCGCGGCAGCGTCCACGCCTGTCAGAGACGACGCCAACATCGACTGCCGGCCACACCCTCTGCCACGACACATCCGGGAGGCTATAGCGCAAAAGAACCGCCTACAGCGCGAGTGGCAGAGGACAAGAAATCGAGCCACAAAGCGCGAATTAAATAGATTGTGCCGGCATATCAAGGCCGATGTAGACACGCACCGCAATCAGGAGTGGGCGCGCAAGGTGGAGCAACTAAACATCGATGACGGCTCGGCGTGGAAAGCCGTAAAAGGCTACCTGCGCCGTATGCAACGGATTCCGCCGCTGCAAGTGGGAGCCGAATTCGTGAGCGAGCCGAACGCGAAGGCAGAAGCCCTAGCGGACGCGTTCGCCGCGAATTTCACTCCGATCGACGACCCGATAGACGCCGCCCACATCCAGATGGTAGAAGAACGCCTCCCCGTCTTCCTCGATGCGGAGTATGACGAGGTAGAAGACGCCATTCCGCCGATCTCAGCCGACGAAGTCAAGCTGCAGCTTCGCCACCTAAATGCTAAAAAAGCAGGTGGACCAGATGACGTAACGAACATAATGCTGAAGCAGCTACCAGACACGGCAGCCGACGTCCTCGCGTCAACCTTCAACCAGGTGCTGCTCAGCAAACAGTTCCCGTCGTGCTGGAAGCATGCTGAAATAGTAGCCCTCCCCAAGCCAGGGAAGGACATTCGAAGGGCGAAAAACTACAGGCCAATTAGCCTGCTTCCAGCACTTTCGAAAATATTCGAACGCCTGTATCTGGTCCGCCTGCGGGCGATCATCGAGGCAGAACAACTCCTACCAAACGAACAGTTTGGCTTCAGGAGTCAACACGCCACGACACACCAGCTGCTGCGCCTAACAGAGGAGGCGTTCGGTGCCATCGACCGACGCGAGTATTTCGGCGCTCTCCTGCTCGACGTGTCGCGTGCCTTCGACTCCGTGTGGCATCGGGGCCTCCTGTTCAAACTATTTGACCAGGGCGTCCCGGTGTCGCACGTGAAGCTCTTACAGAGCTACCTCGAGGGCAGAACGTTCCACGTCAGAGCAGACAGTGGAATCTCCACGGAGCGTCGTATACTCGCGGGTGTACCTCAAGGCTCGGTCGTTGGGCCGACGCTCTACTCTCTGTACACGGCCGACCCACCGCGCACAGCCCACGTCAACCTGGCGCTGTATGCGGACGACACGGCCGTGTACAGCCGCAGCAGATGCGTCGAGGCGTTGCAGCGGAAACTTCAGACGGCCACCGACGCCCTCACTGACTGGGCGAAAAAATGGCGCCTGGCTTACAATGGGGAGAAGTCCCAGGCCATCGTCATTGCGACGAGACACGTCAAGGACGACGCGCCCACAGTCTCGGTCCGAGGCGTCCCGGTCCCGTGGAACGGTACTGCGAAGTACCTGGGCGTCACACTGGACCGGCACCTCACCTGGAGGCCACACGTGGAGAGCATCAGGGGCAAAGCACTGGGTAGACTAAGACTCCTCTACCCACTGCTAAACCCCACTACGACGCTGCCTACCTGCGTCGGCCTCACGCTATATAAGTCCGTAATTCGACCTCTCCTCGAATACGCGGCGGTAGTGTGGGGCAACACGGCGCAAACTAACCTGGAGCGGCTGCAAAAACTGCAGAACAGGGCTCTCAGGTTAGCTCTTCACCTCCCAAGGGACTTCCCGACGGAGGACACTCACGTGGTCGCAGACATCGAACCGCTACGCAGGCGGTTCGAAGAAGCGGCCACAAACTTCTACAACAAAGCGGGTACATCCACCAACCCGCTGATAAGGAATCTGGGACGACGTCCACACTGGCGACGCACACTCCGCTGGCCGGACCTGCTGAGACGACCAGCAGACGTTGCCGCCCTACCAGATTAGAAGACACTGCTACGTAACAAGTAGCGCCTAGCCACATCTGCTGCGGAAAAAAAAAAAAAAAAAAAAAAAAAAAAAAAAAAAAAAAAAAAAAAAAAAAAACAACCGCAGCAAGCATCAATTATCAAATTGCCCACGAAGCAGGGCAGCATAGACACCCAAAAGCTTCTCTCTAAGAAAAACCTGGAAGGACACTGATGTCCCACTTGCTGAAGGAAGGGTAGAGCGATTCTACCAGAACTTCACCCACACACCAGTAGTGTCAACCTGGAGGACACTACACCATGATGCGACAGCATTCTCTGCTCTGCTGCTGTGCTGTGCTTGCGTGCCTGCCTGCCGTCCCGCTCGCTCTCGCTGTGTGTTACGCGCGTCGTCGAAATGGCAGATCAGGCGGCTACGAACGAGACTGCTGCGGCACCCGCCGCCACCGGCACTACGAAGAAGGCCAAGTCTGCGTCGTCTGCGAAGAAGCCGCGCGCCAAGCCTGCGCACCCGCGCACCTCTGAGATGGTGACGGCCGCCATCAAGAGTCTGAAGGAGCGCGGCGGGTCGTCGCTGCAGGCGATCAAGAAGTACATAGCCGCGCACTACAAGCTGGACGCGGAGAAGCTGGCGCCGTTTATCAAGAAGTACCTCAAGTCGGCCGTCGTGGCGGGCGAGCTGGTGCAGACGAAGGGGAAGGGCGCGTCCGGCTCGTTCAAGCTTGCCGGCGCCGGCGGCGGGGGGGCGGCCGAGGGCGGCAAGGCTCGTGCTGGCGGTGCCAAGAAGAAGCGCGCCGCTCCGGCCAGCAAGGAGAAGAAGGGCGCCCGTGCGGCCGGCGCAAAGAAGGCTGGTGGCGTGAAGGCGGCGACCGGTCGGAAGGCGGGCGCCGCCAAGAAGGCGTCTGCGGCGTCGGCCGCGCCCGCGGGTGCGAAGAAGGCGGCTGCGGCCAAGCCGGCCAAGGCCAAGTCGCCGTCGAAGGCGAAGAAGGCCGCCAAGGTTCCGACGAAGAAGCCGAAGGCGCCGCGCCCGAAGAAGGCGACGACGCCGTCTAAGGCGAAGGCTTCGCCCAAGAAGAAGAAGTAGAGTAGAGGAGAAAGAGATGGGAGAAAGGAAGGGTTTGGCGCTTGACTCCGTCGTCCCCACCCCCCGTCGTCGTCTAGTGGCGCGCAAGAGACGCGCGGCCCAAAACGGCCCTTCTCAGGGCCATCAAAGCACGTCGGGGAAGGTTTTGATTGTCGTGTTGCGTTTGGTGTGGGTGTCTGTCTGGCGTTTCTGTATGCCCGTGGGGATGCTGTTTGCGTGCCGTGGTGGTTGGATTGCGGGGGTCGGTGGCGGGTGTGGGCGGCGGTAGCGGTAAGCGGTGTTGTTGTTGTTGTTGTCGTGGTTGATTGTCGCCGTGTTTGTGGCGGCGGCCGACGGTTGGTTTTTCTGTCACGTTGTTTTGTTTGAATACGTTGGTTGGCTTGCCTGCGTTCGTTCGTCTCGGATGTCTGTCTTGTCGAGTCGTGTCTGGTCTTTGTTTTGTTTTGTTCCTTTGTGTGTGTGTGTGTGTGTGTGTGTTATGTTTTGCAACGGGGGGCACGTTGAGATGTGGAAGGAGTCGGCGGGGATTTCGGTGGCGCGTAGAGCGAGCGAGCGCGCGCGCCTGCCTGGCCGTTGGCCGTCGGAGTGGAGTGCGGGTTTTTTTTGTTTTCGAAACGAAAGCGGCGGCCGGCCAGCCACCCGTGCGGTGTGACGTCGGCCGTTGGGTATTGTGCGCTTTGAGCGCCGGGGAGGGATGATGTGTGATTGTTGCGCGCTGCTAGCAGGCAGGCAGAGTGAGCGGGTGTGGCGGACGGACGGGAAGTGGTGGTTTTTTTTTGTTTTTGGGTTGCGGGGCGAGAGGCAGGCGACCGACAAAGTTTGCTCGCGACGGAGAGATGTTAGTGGCCCTGAAAAGGGCCGTTTTTGTTTGTGCGGTGCGGTGCGGTGCGGTGCCGCGGCGCGGTTTAGGCGCGCTCGCCGCGGATGCGGCGCGCGAGCTGGATGTCCTTGGGCATGATGGTGACGCGCTTGGCGTGGATTGCGCACAGGTTGGTGTCTTCGAAGAGGCCGACGAGGTAGGCCTCGCTGGCCTCCTGCAGGGCCATGACTGCGGAGCTCTGGAAGCGCAGGTCGGTCTTGAAGTCCTGGGCGATCTCGCGCACTAGGCGCTGGAATGGCAGCTTGCGGATGAGCAGCTCTGTGCTCTTCTGGTAGCGCCTGATTTCTCGCAGGGCGACGGTGCCCGGCCTGTAGCGGTGGGGCTTCTTGACGCCTCCGGTGGCGGGCGCGCTCTTCCTCGCCGCCTTGGTGGCGAGCTGTTTGCGCGGCGCCTTTCCGCCGGTGGACTTGCGGGCCGTTTGCTTTGTGCGGGCCATGGCGGTAGCGGTAGCGGTAGCGGAGCGGCGTGCGTGGAGGTTAGGTGCGGCGCGGCGTCCGGTGCTGCCTTGACAACGGGCCCGCGCGCCTCCGTGCTGCGCTTATATGCCCTCGGTTGCGCGTGGTGGGGGGAGGGCGGGCCAGAGTCTATATAGGGGGGCGGCGGGCGCGCTGGGCGCAGACCGTAGCCGACTCGCCAGCCGCTGCAGCTGCTGTTTGTGCACGTTTTGCTTTGCCCGAGGAAGGAAGGATGACAGGCCGCGGCAAGGGAGGAAAGGGGCTCGGCAAGGGTGGCGCCAAGCGGCACCGCAAGGTGTTGCGCGACAACATCCAGGGCATCACGAAGCCCGCCATCCGCCGCCTGGCTCGCAGGGGCGGCGTGAAGCGCATCTCTGGTCTGATCTACGAGGAGACCCGCGGGGTGCTGAAGGTGTTCCTGGAGAACGTGATCCGCGACGCGGTGACGTACACTGAGCACGCCAAGCGCAAGACTGTGACGGCCATGGACGTGGTGTACGCCCTGAAGAGGCAGGGGCGCACCCTGTACGGTTTCGGCGGTTAGGCTGCGTCGCAGCGGGCGCTGGCCTTCCCGCGGCCGTGCTTGTGGGTGGGAGAGACTAGAAAACGGCCCTTTTCAGGGCCACCACACTGTTCGGAAGTTGAAAAGTGCGAAAGAGTCTGTGTTGTTGTTGCTGCGTGTGTGCGCTGTGTTGTTTGTTTGTTTCTTTCTTTCTTTCCGTTTGAGCGACGTGATGTGACTGGGAGGGGAGAAGGAAAGGAAACGTGTCATGTGGCTGGCTGTGTGTGGAGCTGCTTCGTTTGTGTGTTTGTTATTGTGTGTCTTTGTATCGATCGCGACGGAGATGGCGGGCTGTGTGTTGTTGTGCGAGAGGCGGTGATTATTTGCTTGCGTGGTTTGGCTCTGTGTGTTTGTTTGCGGCGGCGGCGTTGGGGTTTCCGAGGCAAGGCGTGTGGGCATAGGCGGCCGGATCAGCTGTTTCGTTCGTGTCGACGGCCGTTGCGCGCGGGAGTGGAGGGCGGTGTGTCGACACGCCTCCCTTTAACAATGGTCATTATTGCTGCCGTTGTCGGTTTGGAAGGCGACTGCGACCGTGCAAAATGTGTGTGTGTGTGTGTGTGTGTTTTGGGCCACACGGGCTGTGTGGACGACAAGATGGCGGACGTGCGCCGGCGGCGGCTGTGCTGTGACGGTGCAAAGTTAAAACAAAACAAGGTGCGGCGAGGACGACTGAAATTTTGCTTTGGACGTAGGTTTGTGTGGTGGCCCTGAAAAGGGCCGATTGTTGTGGGCCGAGCCGGCAAAGCGCGTTGCGTGCAGGGGAGCACGCGGCGGCTGCGATTGCCTGGCCTCCTTTAGGCCTTCTTCTCGGTCTTCTTTGGCAGCAGGACGGCCTGGATGTTGGGCAGGACACCACCCTGTGCGATGGTGACGCCCGACAGGAGCTTGTTGAGCTCCTCGTCGTTGCGGATGGCAAGCTGCAGGTGGCGCGGGATGATGCGCGTCTTCTTGTTGTCGCGGGCCGCGTTTCCGGCCAGCTCGAGCACCTCAGCCGCGAGGTACTCCATGACGGCGGCGAGGTAGACGGGCGCCCCGGCGCCGACGCGCTCTGCGTAGTTTCCCTTGCGCAGGAGGCGGTGGATTCTGCCGACCGGGAACTGGAGCCCAGCCCTGCTTGAGCGGGACTTTGACTTGCCCTTGACTTTGCCTCCCTTTCCGCGTCCGGACATGGCGATGGGCTAGCGACGGTGCACACGAAACGGAAACGAAAACGACCGGTGCGAGCGGCAGCGAGTCGAGCAGCGGAGTGCGTGCCGGCGCAGCCGGGGTGGGGGTGCTTTATGGGCTCGGGTGCGGCGGCCGGTTGCGCGCGCGCCCCATTGGTCGGCGGCCGCAACAGGGCGAGCTGGTAAAGGTGCGGCGGCGGCTGGCGGCGGGTGCCACTGTGTGGGGAGACGCTGACTAGAGCGGAGCGCTTGCTACTGGTGTTGCTGCTGCCGTACGTTGGTTCGAGATGCCGCCCAAGACTAGCGGGAAGGCCGCCAAGAAGGCTGGCAAGGCGCAGAAGAACATTTCGAAGGGCGACAAGAAGAAGAAGCGCAAGAGGAAGGAGAGCTATGCCATCTACATCTACAAGGTGCTGAAGCAGGTGCACCCTGACACGGGCATCTCGTCGAAGGCGATGAGCATCATGAACAGCTTCGTGAACGACATTTTCGAGCGCATTGCGGCCGAGGCTTCTCGCCTGGCGCACTACAACAAGCGCTCGACCATCACGTCCCGCGAGATCCAGACCGCTGTGCGGCTGTTGCTGCCTGGCGAGCTGGCCAAGCACGCCGTGAGCGAGGGCACGAAGGCGGTGACCAAGTACACGAGCTCCAAGTAAGGAGGTGGCTCTGGAATGGAAGGAAGGATGGAGAAGGCTCCTCCGTTGCGAGAGCGGCAAAACGGCCCTTTTCAGGGCCACCAACTTGCCTTTTGCGGGAAGGGCGGAATTGTTGTTGTTGTTTGTGTGTGTGGACGGCTGTGATGTATGTGTGCATTTTGATTGTGGGTGGGGGGGCGCGTCAAAGCGTGTTGCGCGGGGTACGGCCACGAGGTTGGTCGCCGTGGCGTGGAATGGTGGCACGCCTCGTTGGCGTGGTTTTTGACCCATTGGTGTTGTTGGGGTGTGTGTGTGTGTTACCCGTCTGCGAGGGGGGACAGTGCGATCGGCGACTTTTGTGTCACCGTAACGACGGCCGTTTGCGGGTTTGTTTTTTTGCACATCATACATGGCGAGGGTGAAATGTGAAATGTTTTTGTTTTGTTTTTTTGCCGCCCACTATTCCCTTTGCTGTACGCCGAGTTTGACAATGGTGCGACGTAACTGCAGCGTGGAGGTGTGTGAGTGACGTTGAAATGAACGTGCCATTAAGACGCATTGTTGTTGTATTGTACTGTACGTGTACGGCGACACGCACGATGATGTACCATTCGACTCTGATGTTTGATAGCCGTGTCTGACTGATTGCGTACGACGCACGCACACCGATGTCGTCATTCAAGATGCACGCTAGACGACGACGGCGGCGGCGGCGGTGGTCGTTTGTTTGGCGAATGTCTGTACACGTGTTTGTCTGTGTCCATCCGGTATGTATTTGTTTGTTTGAAAGTGTTTTGTGTGTCGGTGACGTGGTCCGATCCGTCGCCCCCTGAGTAACTGTCGATCGGCGCGATAGACCGGCGTCACGCAACTGAACCGAAGTCTTGGGCACACCCGTCATACTGTTGTACACCGTCGCGCTGAGAACGGTAACGAAAGGTTGACGTTGATCGGTCGAATGTCTGGGCAGAACGTGAGGAATGAGGCAAGAGTGCAAGGAGGGGGGGCAAAAGAGAGAGGAAGGGAAAAAGGGGAGAAACGCATTCGTAGAGCAACGGAACGTTCCCGTGTCGGAGGCGTATTGGAGCCGCACTGAAATGCGTTTAACGGCGGCGCGGCTGCAAGTGTCTGCCGTGGTGAACGTTACCTTTGACGGCTGCATTGGGCTTTGCCTTTGCTTTCGCTTTCGCTTTCGCGTTCGCTTTCGCTTTCCCGGATGTACGTAACGTTTGTTGATATGGTTCTGAGGAAGAGTGTATGACAGTGCCGTGCCGTCCATGTTCGTGTGCCCTCCCATTGTGTGTATGCTATTGTCTGTGTACTTGAATGATGTATGTAGGTGTTAGTGGACATGTTTTACCAGTGGGGGGAAATGGATCGTCGATAGTTGCCGTCACTCTGTCACGGTCGAGATGACGCACCCTCCGTACAGAAAGGTGTCGAGAAAGTGAGTGTGTGTGTGCGTCCGTGAATTGGCAGCGTTTGGAGGTGGGCGTGCCCTGCATGTGGCCCGGAAAAGGCTGTTCGTTAGGCGGTAGTGTTGTGTGGACAGGGGAGGGGCATGCGTAACGCTGCTGGCATGGCATTTCGGGAGATGGGAGGGGGCAAACGAGGAAACGTGGAGCGGCGGCCAAAGACGGGACGGGGAGGGGCGCGGTGTGGGTGGCTTGCGCCTGTGCTCGGCGTTGTGGTTTGTGCAAAAGAGGAGGAGAAAAACAATGTGAGTTGCCAGGGAGGGGAGCGGTGTTGTGTTGTGGTTGTCAGTGAACGTGGCGAGACGGACGGATGCGCGGAGGGGCGGGGGCGGCGCATTTCGCCGGTGCCGTGCCGTGCCGTGCCTGAAAGCCGCGTGGTCGCTGTGTTGTTGGTGGCGTGGGGGCGAGGAGAGTACCGTACGGGTGTGCTTGTGCGCCGGAAATGGCACACTGCGCCCGCCCGTCTTGGAGGCTGATGGCTGTGGTGTGGAAATGGGGCGCGGTGATGTTGAAGCACAGAAAAGAAACCAAGAAAACGGAAGGCGTGATGCGGCGGTGGTGGTGAGAGCGGGAAAAACAAAACAAAAGAAAAAAAACAACAAAAAAAAAGAAGGAAAAACAACAAGAAACAAAAAAGAAAACAAAAAGTCTATCAATATTAAAATGTAAATGGAAATGGACCCAGGTATAACCTCCCTGCACAAATAGCAGAGAGTCCGATGATAATAAAAATGTGCCAGAATGTTAACGTCCCTACAAAACAAACCCAACGATAATATTAATGAAAGAGTGAACCGTATGTAACATTGCAACAGACATAATGAAACCTGATAAATTGTATAAGGGCAGCAGCCGTTGACCTTTGGCCCTGTATTCAGAATAAAAAGAGCCAAAGATCGTTACCCCAATGAAAAAGACACTGAAACACGTATGTAACATAGTAGCGATGGCGAGACATTGTAGCATCTGTGACCAGAGAGTTTGCGCTGGACTGCGCGAGTGTTGCGAGCGGTTCTCAGTCAGTCAGTCAGTCTGTGTAGTTGAGGGCTGTACTCTGTCAGTAGTCGTCGCGTGCAGTACGCTAATAGTCGTCATGCAGAGCGGTCGGTCAGTAGTAGCAGCCGAGTGCGGTTGTGTGATGTAGGCGGTCGGCAACACTGGTCAAGATGGTGAATAAGGTATACTGTTAATTGATATAATCGTTAGATAATGAGAAATTGTATTTATTGTAATTATTCTCCAACAAGTTCCCCAATAATAATTTTTATTTCAAAAGCATTTTTCAAACATTTAATCTTTTATTGAACTAAAGAGTTCGTTCCACTTCTTTGAAGAAAAATGTCACTAAAATCACAAAGAAAGAGAATATTATTATTTGCAATGCAGTTCCTCCAAGCGCTGCGCAACAACCAGAGCAGAAATGTGACATCCATTTATTCGGAGGTAAGACTTTTAATTCTGATTGTTTTGCACAGGGCCAAAGACCGATATTTCGGTTTAATTGAAGTTTCTTGTCACTGAACGGACTTTTGTAAATGTTGTGTGAAGACTTTATATTTGAGTCAGATTGCGAATTGCACATTTTTGTTGCCATTTTCAATACCTCTCATTGTGGGCGAGGTTACAATTAGCGCAATGTCCATTAGCATCCGTAAATAACATTGTCCATTATTTTAAATATTGCTGGGAGGTTACAACACACACACACACAAAACAAAAAACAAAAAAAAACAAAAAATTGCATTTATATCCGCTCCTCAATTGTAGATACCCCTTACACAGCTGTGTGCAATGAATGAGTGCTGGCTGGTAATTAATTGCACTCCTTGGAGGGAAATGCCATAGGAAGTAGTCTTTAAAAAGTGAATGTTTTTCGTTAAGAGACAAAAGTTACTTTAGAAAAAAAGTAATAGTGGGGCTTTTGTTGTTGAACAAAATAAGTACAATGAACATACGTTATCAGATTTGCGCAATGCAGCGTCACACCACCTTTTGATTATAACACAATATACTATACATCGTCCCGAACCGTGACCAGAGTCGCGAGACGAGCAGAGCACGCCGCCGACGCCCGCTCAGTACAACCGTCCACCCGCTACTACTGTCGACCGACTACTACCTCTCCCGACTCGCGCTACAATATATATAACAACTGTTCCTGGCGACCCGGTGCGTGCAACTACTGTCGTCTGGCGCGGTCCAAGCGCCGACTAGCAGCGATAAAGAACTCTCTGGTCAGACAGAGATGCTGTCATGCCTCGCCATCGCTCTGGTAATGAATACATACGTGGTGCAGCGTGCGTACCACCGGAACACGCAGTGGCGGAGCCAAAGACTGTGTTGTCGAGGTCGAGTGCGAGTGGGAAGAGAGGCAGCGTCGGCACGGAGATGCAAGCGAGCGCGAGACGCACGGGGGCTGCGGCGTGGCGCGTTTGCGGTCGGCGCCTTTGGTGGCAACGGCCGGGACAAGCAGCGGTGTATGGTGTGGTGCGGGGCGGACAGGGGCGGCGGTGGACGGGGAGGAGGCGGCGCGACGACGGCATGGGGGCGAAAACGGGACGGGGGACGGCGGATGTTGAGAGGCGTCACGCGCGGACAGGACACAGACACAGAGACACACAGATTGGAAAGGGAGGGTGCGCGGTAGTAGTTGGGAATGTGCGTACCGTGCGGGATGGGAGTGGGCGAGGAACACGGTCGTGGAACCTGTTTTGGGTGCGTGTGATGACGTCGGTGTGTTGTGGGAAGGGAAGGTGCTGTGGCGGCGGCGCGTAATGGGCGTAGGCCGAAAAGAGAAAGGAACGTGGGCAGTGTGTTGGCAAGCGTCGGTTCGACTGCGACGTTGATGGGCAGGGCAGGGCAAGGTTAATGGTGGTAGGAGTAGGCGTGTGGGCGCAAAAAATCTGCCGCTGCAGGCGGTGCCGTAACCGCCATGGCGGGAAGGAGAGAGGGCCAAAGAAAGAAAGAAAGAAAGAAGAAAACAAAAAAAAAAAAAGGAGGGGGGGGGGGGCGAAAGTGGAGAGGCGGTGGTGTGAGAAGGGCGGGGGCGGAAGGAAGGCAGGAAGGACAAGAGGCGAGGCGACGGCTTGCTTTGTGTATCGGTCGGTCTCTGGCTATGCTTCGTTTTCTGCAGCAGGGTCGGTGCGCGGCGTGGCTCGCGGCAGTGGGAACGCCTGGTGGCTGGACGGCCAGCAATGCGGTTGGATGGGCGGCCACAGCACCGCACCTGTGCCCGAGGAGGAGACGCTGGCGGCGGGCCCTGAGGTGAGGCCGGCTCGGCTGGGGCTGTGGATGTGTAGGTGTGCGCCGCTGCTGCAACAACGAGTAAAACGCGAGAAGAAGGGATGGCGGTAGAGAGGAAAAAAAGAAAAAGGTCGTGTTGTGTTGATGCGCAGGCAGACGCGTACAGAGGGACGAGCCCGGTCTGCAGCAGGGTGTGGCCGTGCCGAGTGCAGAGCAGCGGCGGCTCGGTTCGGTTCGGCCCGGCCCGGCGGGCCGCGCTGTTGTCGCGGACGTGAGCGCCCCCTGGCGGGTGGCCGGAGGCGGCGCGGCGTGTTGGACGTGTGGCTGGTGGCAGTGCACAATTTGCGAGTGGCTGGCGGTGTGGTGTGGCGGTTGGCGCGTCGGGCGGCGGAGAGGTATGTGTTGCGGGCGCCCTTTGCTGCGCTGCGTCGTTGCGTGTGCCGTACAGGGCGGGCGCTTGTCGACTGTGTGGGCGGTGTGGCGAATTGGCGTGAAACGGCTGCCGAGAGGTGTGTGGTAGCGAGCCGGTCGGTGGTGTCAGTGCGAAGGGGAATGTGCGTGCGTTTGGCGGTTTCGGTGTGCTTTTTGCGGCGTGAGAGTGGGAATTAGTGGGGCCGGCTGTTGTGTTGGTTCCTTGTGTCTTGTGTCGCGTAGCTTGATGGCAACGTGGAAGGACGCCGGTTTCGTTTCGAGCCTTGCGTGTGGTTGTCGACGTTGACTGGTTGGCGTGTGCCGATGCACGTGCATGTGTGGGTCGCGAGTGCGTTTTTGGCTGGCTGTGTGTGTGTGTGTGTGTTTTGGGGGGGAAGGGGGAGGCGGTGGTGAAAGTGCAGTCGTTGCCACGGGCGTCGTCGGGTGGGGCTGGGGCTGTGCGTCGTGGCGGAAAGGTGGTAGGTTGCGGGAAGCGAGCCCGTCGTTGACGGTGTCGCGTGAGTTGTGAATCGAGTGGGGCGCGGGGCGCGGGACAGGAGCAGCGTGCCGCTGCGTCGTGGTCGTCAGCAGAGGCTGTGCGTGTGCTTGTCCTTTTTGTGGGCGGTTCGTGCGAGGCGTTTTTGTTTTGTGTTGCCCTAGTTGTTAGTTTATTTTGTTTGTGTTTGTTATTTTGAGACGACGACTGGTTGGTGGCGTGCGCGCGAAGTGGCGGTGTGCGCTTCCCGTGTCGTTTGTGTTGTTTGGTTTTTTTGTTTTTGTGTGTTTTTGTTTTTTTTTTTTTTTTTTTTTTTTTTTTTTTTTGCACTGGGCCCCGGTGGGTGGGTGCGTGTGTGTCGATTGCCGGCTGGCGAAAGGTGCGCCATCGGCGGGGTGGGTCGCCGGCACAAGTAGAGGCGGCGGCGTTGTTGCTGTTGTTGTGTGGTGTTTGTTTTGTTCGGCTGTGTCGGCGAGCTGTGTTGCGGTGCGTGTGAATGGTGGTGCAAAAGTGCTGGCGTTGGGGCTGCGACTGCGACGGCGACGGCGGCGAGCCGCGGGCGCGCCATTGATAGTGATGTTGTGAACAGCGGCTGTGTACGGTAGTGGTGTTGTTGTAGCACGACGTGCATCCGGGCCGGCGCGGAAAGCGCAGTTGCGGGCGGTTGCCCTTCGGTGCCAGCCATGTCGCGTGAGCGGCGGGTTGCTCTGGTGTCGACACGTGGTGCTCTGGGTTGTTGTGTGGTGCCCTTTGGCCGGTGGGGGTGGTTCGCGTGTGTCTCGTTCGCGCTCGGTGTCTGGTCGTGGTCGTGCTGCTCCCCCGTCTGTCGGCGGTTTCCGACGTCGTCTGTACGTTTTTGTTCGTTTGCGGCGTGCCTGCCGACGTCGTCCCGTCGCGACCTTTCAACCGAAAGTGTGGCGCCCGAAGGTGAACGAACGTAACCCTGACCTCGGCGCTTTACGCTGAGCCGAGCGAACCGAACCGAACCTAACCTGTGGTGTGGCGAGGTGAGCTCAGCCTGTGAGCCCCTAACGTCTACGTAAGGTAAGCTGTCCGGCTCACGCCTCACGTTTTTGAGCGCTTTTTTAACCTACGTTTGACGCTTCTTAACCTAGCACTGACCCCTTAACCTAACGTGTAACCTAACCTAACCTAACCTAACCTAACCTAACCTAACCTAACCTAACCTCTGACGCCTGACGTGTTTGAATGCTTAACCTAAGTTTGACGCTTAACCTAACCCAAGTCCCCTTAACCTAACCCACGTCCACCTAACCTAACCTAACCTAACGTAGACGTGTAAACGTAATGTGTAACGCGTAACGTGTAAGGTCGGCTGTCGTGTGTGCTTGACGGCAGATTGGGTTGGTCTGTAGATTCGGATTGCGGTTTGCCTCGGTCGAGGGGTTGGGTCGGAAGCGGCGAGGGGCGGCGGCGCCTGTTGCGCAGGCGGCGTCCGTTTGCGGCGGGCAATTGTTGAGAAACGGCTGTGAATGTTGGCGGGCGAGAGGAGGAGGACGGCGCGCGATGTGGCCCGACGGCTGCGGGCCGATCGGGAAACGGCGGGAGGGCGACGGAAGGCGATGGGGCGGCGGAGGCGCGTTTGCACGGCCGTCATCGCCGCACGCCTCGGCTTGTGTGGCTGTGGCGCCGGCCGCGCTGGCCGGGCTGCCGCGGCGACGGTGTGGGAGTTTTGCCGAAGGTTTGGCCATTGTGGCGGGTCGTCGGCTGGGGCTGTGGGGGCGGCATTTGGGCGGGGGCGGCGATTCTCGGCGGGCCGACCCAGGCTGTAGCGCGCGGTAGCTGCAGTTTGGCCGTGGTTTGCGGCGCTGCCGTGGCGACTGGTTGGCGACTGTGGTGTGGCTGTGTGTAGCCCCATCCTCGGTGGTTTGAAAGGCGCGGGCGGTTGTGGCGCAGGTTTGGGGCTGCTCCGCACAGGCTGTCGGACGTTGGGCGGTAGCAAGCGCGGGAGGCGCGGCGCGGCGGCGCGCAGAGTGGCGGCCGCTCTCTCGGCCGTCCGCGCCCGCCCGCGACACTGGCTGGGCCTTGTGATTCTCTCATCGGACTCCGAGCAGCTTGTGCTGTGTGTCGATCACCTAGGGGCGGCGTTATTACTTCGCACCTGGTGATCGGAGCGCAAAATTGTCGTGCCGTCAGGGTGTTAGGGCGAGATAGGTGGCAGGAGAACGTGCCCGGACTAGCTGGGACTAGTAATGAGTAGTACAGGGAAAGATGAAGACCCAGGGCCTCAGACGCGGGGGCCCGACCGGGAGCAGGCCGGCCCCCCGCGCGCTGTACGTCCGCGGCCTTCGAGGCAAAGATTTAGTAGTAGGGCCGAGGCCGAGCTCGCGGGTAGGTCTGAGCCTAACTCCAACACCACACAAGATACAGACGTAGAACTAGCAATACGACAGCAGATTCAAAAATTACAAGCACAACAAGACAGAAACATGGAGACACTTCGAAATGATCAACCAGCCAATCACGACGCACCACGTTCGGACACTGACAAAAATTCAACAAATGAAGACACCAACCAAACATATGACGACGATAACTGCTCACAATATTACCGCTCATCCGACTCTGAAATTTCTGAAACAGAAGACATGGAACAGGACGATGGGGTAGGGGAATTCCAAACCCCTCCCCCACGTAAAACAGCGAAGAGGAAAAACACAGAAGATGACACCGTACCACACAAACAATTTTCCATCCAAACTGAAAATAGATTTGAACCTCTTTCACCTCCACCTCAGCGAAGCAATAGCAATGTAAATCCAGTACTGGCACCCCATCCAACTCCATCATCATCAACTGCTCCCCAAGCTACCGCCAGAAAACCAAGAATCCCGCCTATTACAATTCAGTACAAGGGACATTACTTAACGCTCAATGCCGCACTCAAGAAACATATGGACGGACCAATACAGGCGATCTACAAAGGAGACACAATCAAGTACCATTTCGATTCATTGAAGGACCAAAGAACAGCACTCGACTTTTTCCAGCACCACAACATTTCCAACTTCACGCACCAACCACAGCACGAAAGACAGTTAAAAGTAGTAATCAAAGGTCTACCTGAAACAGTGACAGAAGCTGAAGTAGATAAAGACTTACGAGACCTCAACTTTATGCCGCGCAACGTCCACCAATACAAGAAGAGAGATAATAACACGAAACAACTCAGACCCATGGATGTATTCTGTGTAACGCTTGACCGGAAACCAGAAAACGATGCCATCTACCATGTCCGATACATCCTTGATACGAAAGTAACAGTCGAATCATACCAGAACAAAGATGGTCCTCCGCAATGCAAAAAGTGCCAGGGATTTTTCCACACTGCAAATTACTGCTCCATGCCCACTCGCTGTGTCCGCTGCGGTGGCGCACATAGAGCACGAGACTGTAACCTTCCAGTTAATGCCACCTCACACTGCGTTAATTGCAAACAAGACGGCCACCCCGCATCTTTTCGCGGCTGCGAAGAATTTCAGAAAGCAATCCGGATATACAACGCACAACGACCAAGAACCACCAATCCCACAGTAGCGACAATCCAACCAACCATTAAACACACACCAATGCCAACTCCAGCCGAAGCCAGCCGCAGAGGACGGAAAACATGGACAAATATTCAGACAACCCAGGAATCACCTTCAACCACCCAGGCTCACCAGACAACAACCTCAACCTCAAACCAATCAACTGGACCTGCTTCCTTCCTCGATTTCCTAAATCATATGACAAATTTCTGGAAGAATTCACAGTGGACGAACTTCATTTCAATCATTACCACCACATTTCAAAATTTCATGACTGCACCAGACTTAGTAGCTAAAGTAATGGCAATTGTCGGCGGAATCATGAAATTCTTTGCAACCGACAATGGAAATTAGACCAACTAAGAGCCAAAACCTCCGTTTTTGTAATTTTAATGCGTCAGGGATTCACAACAAAGCAGACTTACTAAATGAATTTATTGAAGACAATAAGATTGACATACTATTTGCCACGGAAACTCATTTACGTCCATCACAGTCATTTAAACTTCGCAATATGATATGCCACCGAACAGACAGGACTAATCGACGGGGAGGCGGAACAGCCATCTTCATTCGATCTCATATTCGACACAACCCGGAAATCACGCCACAGATGACATCTCTAGAAGCCACAATCGTAAAAATTGAAACAACACAAGGGAAAGTAACCCTGGTGGCTGCATACCTCAGCCCCAGAGTTACACTCGAAGAAAACGACCTACTCCAAATATTTGACAATAACAATAAAATTTTACTGGCCGGTGATTTAAATGCTAAAAACACTACCTGGAACTCGCGAAGGAACAATGCACGTGGAAACGCACTTTATAACTTACAAGGAAGACTGAACGCCGTAATTTCCGCTCCTCAAGACATCACCTACATTCCATTCAATCACCGCCAGCAACCCGACGTCCTGGATATCTGTATAACCAAGAACCTCGATCCTGATTTACATCTCCGAACCCTTCAAGACCTCACTTCTGACCACCTACCAGTAATCGGCCACATCGGAAATGCAATAGAACCGCCTCACCCACGACACAAAACCATTATCAATTGGGACCAGTTTCAGAGATGGCTGAATAACAACATTCGTCCCACATTGGACCTAACTACCACACAAAAAATAGAAGAAGCTATCGGATTGTTAACAGACAAAATTAAAACAGCATATAAAAAAGCTTCTGCAACTACAATATTTCCGGAATCAAACACTCACAATCTGCCACCACTCATACAAGATCTAAAATACCTGAAAAATGCAGCTAGACGCCGATGGCTCCACACTCGAAACCCGGACGACAGAAGACAGTTAAACAGACTAAAAAAGCAAATCCATCACCGAGTACAGGAATGGAGAGCAGAAGTCTGGGAAGACCGCATGAGTACACTACAACTTCGTAATACAAATGACTGGAAACTCATCAAGAACCTCCGTCGTACGAAAACACACAAACCGGCTTTACTTCATAATAATAATCTCATATTCGATGCTCTTACCCAGGCAGAACTTTTCGCAGCCACATATGAACAGCAAAACACCATAGAACCACTTGGAAACCTACAACCCGACATCATACAATATCAACAACATGTCACAACTACAGCACAGAATATCCGTCAGACACCTCCGCGCGATCTACCAGAACTTACCACTCCAGCCGAATTAAAAACAATCATCAACCGACTTGGAAAAAACTCCGCTCCTGGACCGGACCTCATATCCAACATTCATCTCCAGAACCTGCCAAGGAAACCTCTCGTCCTGCTCACCAGAATCATCAACGCCTGCCTAATCAACCAATACTTTCCTCAAGCATGGAAGATTTCTAAAATAGTACCGATACCTAAACCTGGAAAAGACCTGAAGAAACCACAGAACTATAGACCGATAAGCCTTCTCCCTACGATGTCCAAGCTCCTGGAACGTATCCTGCTCCCAAGAATCCGACAACCTTTACTCGATGGCCACATTATCCGACAAGAACAATTTGCATTTCAAGAGAAACTATCAGCCGAACTCCAGATCCTCCGTATTACAGAACACATCACCAAAAACATGAACCTCTCACGATATACAGCCGCAGTTTTTCTAGACGTTGAAAA
Organism: Schistocerca americana; assembly: GCF_021461395.2. NCBI lineage: Eukaryota > Metazoa > Arthropoda > Insecta > Orthoptera > Acrididae > Schistocerca > Schistocerca americana. The sequence continues at coordinate 135,447 of NW_025725953.1, forward strand.
AGCATATGACAAAGTGTGGAAGGACAACCTACTAACTAAATTAAAAGACCAGACAGACATACCAGAATGTTACATTAAAATCATTGACAGTTTTCTACAGGACCGAAGATGTTTTGTTCAAATTGATAACAAACACTCAGCTCGAAAAACATTACAAGAAGGAATACCGCAGGGTTCGGTGCTCTCGCCGACCCTATTCACAGTATACGTCAATGACATACCAAAAACTGAAACTTCGACAATAGCCCAATTTGCAGACGACACGGCACTCCTCGAGACGCACCGACGGTTAGCAACGACAATAACTAGACTGCAACAACAAGTGGACCTTACAGAAAAATGGGCTAAAAGAAACAGGATTAAACTAAACCCGGAGAAGACAGTTGCCATACTATTTACACGCCGGCGCCCACAGATTCACGACCAAATTGAACTAAATGGAACGCAATTACCATGGAAAACATCCGTCAAATACCTCGGTGTAACAGTAGACAACAAAATGCTCTTCAAGCAGCATATTGAACAAAAACGTCTACGTATTTCAAGAACCATTCACGCCATTTACCCTCTTTTGGCTAGCAAGGAAATGTTCCAAAAAACGAAATTAAACATATACAAAGCAATAGTAATTCCCATGATACTCTACGGCTGCTCGTCGTGGGGCATAACCAGCAGAACAAATCGGAAACCACTCCAAACACTGCAAAATAGATGTCTAAAACTTATCCTGAATGCACCATGGTGGACGAGGACTACTCACATACATGAAGAACTTAACATGCCGACCGTCGACAGTCAAATCATCACCACAACAAGAAGACTAATCGAAAAGATTGAAAGGCTCAGACCTACCACGCAGCAACTACAGGACCTAGCAACTACAGAACCAGCCCAATGGCATCCATCCTTCAAGACAACTAAGAGAGGAAAAAATCAATAGAACAGCTCCATCAGAACAACGAACCTTCAACAAAATATAAAAATACCAAGAACGCGAGCCTAAAGGACCAACATAATGTGCCCAAAGGCTCTCCAAAGCAAACAAGGTGTCCCATTTTTGTAAAATAAATGGTGTCCCCAATAAGCAATCCTTACCCCGCACACTTGAGGGGCCAACCTCCTCCGGAGGTAGTACCCTTGCCGACGCACAACACACCAAAAAAAAAAAAAAAAAAAAAAAAAAAAAAAAAAAAAAAAAAAAAAAAAAAAAAAAAAAAAAAAAGTGATTCTCTGCTCTGCTGCTGTGCTGTGCTTGCGTGCCTGCCTGCCGTCCCGCTCGCTCTCGCTGTGTGTTACGCGCGTCGTCGAAATGGCAGATCAGGCGGCTACGAACGAGACTGCTGCGGCACCCGCCGCCACCGGCACTACGAAGAAGGCCAAGTCTGCGTCGTCTGCGAAGAAGCCGCGCGCCAAGCCTGCGCACCCGCGCACCTCTGAGATGGTGACGGCCGCCATCAAGAGTCTGAAGGAGCGCGGCGGGTCGTCGCTGCAGGCGATCAAGAAGTACATAGCCGCGCACTACAAGCTGGACGCGGAGAAGCTGGCGCCGTTTATCAAGAAGTACCTCAAGTCGGCCGTCGTGGCGGGCGAGCTGGTGCAGACGAAGGGGAAGGGCGCGTCCGGCTCGTTCAAGCTTGCCGGCGCCGGCGGCGGGGGGGCGGCCGAGGGCGGCAAGGCTCGTGCTGGCGGTGCCAAGAAGAAGCGCGCCGCTCCGGCCAGCAAGGAGAAGAAGGGCGCCCGTGCGGCCGGCGCAAAGAAGGCTGGTGGCGTGAAGGCGGCGACCGGTCGGAAGGCGGGCGCCGCCAAGAAGGCGTCTGCGGCGTCGGCCGCGCCCGCGGGTGCGAAGAAGGCGGCTGCGGCCAAGCCGGCCAAGGCCAAGTCGCCGTCGAAGGCGAAGAAGGCCGCCAAGGTTCCGACGAAGAAGCCGAAGGCGCCGCGCCCGAAGAAGGCGACGACGCCGTCTAAGGCGAAGGCTTCGCCCAAGAAGAAGAAGTAGAGTAGAGGAGAAAGAGATGGGAGAAAGGAAGGGTTTGGCGCTTGACTCCGTCGTCCCCACCCCCCGTCGTCGTCTAGTGGCGCGCAAGAGACGCGCGGCCCAAAACGGCCCTTCTCAGGGCCATCAAAGCACGTCGGGGAAGGTTTTGATTGTCGTGTTGCGTTTGGTGTGGGTGTCTGTCTGGCGTTTCTGTATGCCCGTGGGGATGCTGTTTGCGTGCCGTGGTGGTTGGATTGCGGGGGTCGGTGGCGGGTGTGGGCGGCGGTAGCGGTAAGCGGTGTTGTTGTTGTTGTTGTCGTGGTTGATTGTCGCCGTGTTTGTGGCGGCGGCCGACGGTTGGTTTTTCTGTCACGTTGTTTTGTTTGAATACGTTGGTTGGCTTGCCTGCGTTCGTTCGTCTCGGATGTCTGTCTTGTCGAGTCGTGTCTGGTCTTTGTTTTGTTTTGTTCCTTTGTGTGTGTGTGTGTGTGTGTGTGTTATGTTTTGCAACGGGGGGCACGTTGAGATGTGGAAGGAGTCGGCGGGGATTTCGGTGGCGCGTAGAGCGAGCGAGCGCGCGCGCCTGCCTGGCCGTTGGCCGTCGGAGTGGAGTGCGGGTTTTTTTTGTTTTCGAAACGAAAGCGGCGGCCGGCCAGCCACCCGTGCGGTGTGACGTCGGCCGTTGGGTATTGTGCGCTTTGAGCGCCGGGGAGGGATGATGTGTGATTGTTGCGCGCTGCTAGCAGGCAGGCAGAGTGAGCGGGTGTGGCGGACGGACGGGAAGTGGTGGTTTTTTTTTGTTTTTGGGTTGCGGGGCGAGAGGCAGGCGACCGACAAAGTTTGCTCGCGACGGAGAGATGTTAGTGGCCCTGAAAAGGGCCGTTTTTGTTTGTGCGGTGCGGTGCGGTGCGGTGCCGCGGCGCGGTTTAGGCGCGCTCGCCGCGGATGCGGCGCGCGAGCTGGATGTCCTTGGGCATGATGGTGACGCGCTTGGCGTGGATTGCGCACAGGTTGGTGTCTTCGAAGAGGCCGACGAGGTAGGCCTCGCTGGCCTCCTGCAGGGCCATGACTGCGGAGCTCTGGAAGCGCAGGTCGGTCTTGAAGTCCTGGGCGATCTCGCGCACTAGGCGCTGGAATGGCAGCTTGCGGATGAGCAGCTCTGTGCTCTTCTGGTAGCGCCTGATTTCTCGCAGGGCGACGGTGCCCGGCCTGTAGCGGTGGGGCTTCTTGACGCCTCCGGTGGCGGGCGCGCTCTTCCTCGCCGCCTTGGTGGCGAGCTGTTTGCGCGGCGCCTTTCCGCCGGTGGACTTGCGGGCCGTTTGCTTTGTGCGGGCCATGGCGGTAGCGGTAGCGGTAGCGGTAGCGGAGCGGCGTGCGTGGAGGTTAGGTGCGGCGCGGCGTCCGGTGCTGCCTTGACAACGGGCCCGCGCGCCTCCGTGCTGCGCTTATATGCCCTCGGTTGCGCGTGGTGGGGGGAGGGCGGGCCAGAGTCTATATAGGGGGGCGGCGGGCGCGCTGGGCGCAGACCGTAGCCGACTCGCCAGCCGCTGCAGCTGCTGTTTGTGCACGTTTTGCTTTGCCCGAGGAAGGAAGGATGACAGGCCGCGGCAAGGGAGGAAAGGGGCTCGGCAAGGGTGGCGCCAAGCGGCACCGCAAGGTGTTGCGCGACAACATCCAGGGCATCACGAAGCCCGCCATCCGCCGCCTGGCTCGCAGGGGCGGCGTGAAGCGCATCTCTGGTCTGATCTACGAGGAGACCCGCGGGGTGCTGAAGGTGTTCCTGGAGAACGTGATCCGCGACGCGGTGACGTACACTGAGCACGCCAAGCGCAAGACTGTGACGGCCATGGACGTGGTGTACGCCCTGAAGAGGCAGGGGCGCACCCTGTACGGTTTCGGCGGTTAGGCTGCGTCGCAGCGGGCGCTGGCCTTCCCGCGGCCGTGCTTGTGGGTGGGAGAGACTAGAAAACGGCCCTTTTCAGGGCCACCACACTGTTCGGAAGTTGAAAAGTGCGAAAGAGTCTGTGTTGTTGTTGCTGCGTGTGTGCGCTGTGTTGTTTGTTTGTTTCTTTCTTTCTTTCCGTTTGAGCGACGTGATGTGACTGGGAGGGGAGAAGGAAAGGAAACGTGTCATGTGGCTGGCTGTGTGTGGAGCTGCTTCGTTTGTGTGTTTGTTATTGTGTGTCTTTGTATCGATCGCGACGGAGATGGCGGGCTGTGTGTTGTTGTGCGAGAGGCGGTGATTATTTGCTTGCGTGGTTTGGCTCTGTGTGTTTGTTTGCGGCGGCGGCGTTGGGGTTTCCGAGGCAAGGCGTGTGGGCATAGGCGGCCGGATCAGCTGTTTCGTTCGTGTCGACGGCCGTTGCGCGCGGGAGTGGAGGGCGGTGTGTCGACACGCCTCCCTTTAACAATGGTCATTATTGCTGCCGTTGTCGGTTTGGAAGGCGACTGCGACCGTGCAAAATGTGTGTGTGTGTGTGTGTGTGTTTTGGGCCACACGGGCTGTGTGGACGACAAGATGGCGGACGTGCGCCGGCGGCGGCTGTGCTGTGACGGTGCAAAGTTAAAACAAAACAAGGTGCGGCGAGGACGACTGAAATTTTGCTTTGGACGTAGGTTTGTGTGGTGGCCCTGAAAAGGGCCGATTGTTGTGGGCCGAGCCGGCAAAGCGCGTTGCGTGCAGGGGAGCACGCGGCGGCTGCGATTGCCTGGCCTCCTTTAGGCCTTCTTCTCGGTCTTCTTTGGCAGCAGGACGGCCTGGATGTTGGGCAGGACACCACCCTGTGCGATGGTGACGCCCGACAGGAGCTTGTTGAGCTCCTCGTCGTTGCGGATGGCAAGCTGCAGGTGGCGCGGGATGATGCGCGTCTTCTTGTTGTCGCGGGCCGCGTTTCCGGCCAGCTCGAGCACCTCAGCCGCGAGGTACTCCATGACGGCGGCGAGGTAGACGGGCGCCCCGGCGCCGACGCGCTCTGCGTAGTTTCCCTTGCGCAGGAGGCGGTGGATTCTGCCGACCGGGAACTGGAGCCCAGCCCTGCTTGAGCGGGACTTTGACTTGCCCTTGACTTTGCCTCCCTTTCCGCGTCCGGACATGGCGATGGGCTAGCGACGGTGCACACGAAACGGAAACGAAAACGACCGGTGCGAGCGGCAGCGAGTCGAGCAGCGGAGTGCGTGCCGGCGCAGCCGGGGTGGGGGTGCTTTATGGGCTCGGGTGCGGCGGCCGGTTGCGCGCGCGCCCCATTGGTCGGCGGCCGCAACAGGGCGAGCTGGTAAAGGTGCGGCGGCGGCTGGCGGCGGGTGCCACTGTGTGGGGAGACGCTGACTAGAGCGGAGCGCTTGCTACTGGTGTTGCTGCTGCCGTACGTTGGTTCGAGATGCCGCCCAAGACTAGCGGGAAGGCCGCCAAGAAGGCTGGCAAGGCGCAGAAGAACATTTCGAAGGGCGACAAGAAGAAGAAGCGCAAGAGGAAGGAGAGCTATGCCATCTACATCTACAAGGTGCTGAAGCAGGTGCACCCTGACACGGGCATCTCGTCGAAGGCGATGAGCATCATGAACAGCTTCGTGAACGACATTTTCGAGCGCATTGCGGCCGAGGCTTCTCGCCTGGCGCACTACAACAAGCGCTCGACCATCACGTCCCGCGAGATCCAGACCGCTGTGCGGCTGTTGCTGCCTGGCGAGCTGGCCAAGCACGCCGTGAGCGAGGGCACGAAGGCGGTGACCAAGTACACGAGCTCCAAGTAAGGAGGTGGCTCTGGAATGGAAGGAAGGATGGAGAAGGCTCCTCCGTTGCGAGAGCGGCAAAACGGCCCTTTTCAGGGCCACCAACTTGCCTTTTGCGGGAAGGGCGGAATTGTTGTTGTTGTTTGTGTGTGTGGACGGCTGTGATGTATGTGTGCATTTTGATTGTGGGTGGGGGGGCGCGTCAAAGCGTGTTGCGCGGGGTACGGCCACGAGGTTGGTCGCCGTGGCGTGGAATGGTGGCACGCCTCGTTGGCGTGGTTTTTGACCCATTGGTGTTGTTGGGGTGTGTGTGTGTGTTACCCGTCTGCGAGGGGGGACAGTGCGATCGGCGACTTTTGTGTCACCGTAACGACGGCCGTTTGCGGGTTTGTTTTTTTGCACATCATACATGGCGAGGGTGAAATGTGAAATGTTTTTGTTTTGTTTTTTTGCCGCCCACTATTCCCTTTGCTGTACGCCGAGTTTGACAATGGTGCGACGTAACTGCAGCGTGGAGGTGTGTGAGTGACGTTGAAATGAACGTGCCATTAAGACGCATTGTTGTTGTATTGTACTGTACGTGTACGGCGACACGCACGATGATGTACCATTCGACTCTGATGTTTGATAGCCGTGTCTGACTGATTGCGTACGACGCACGCACACCGATGTCGTCATTCAAGATGCACGCTAGACGACGACGGCGGCGGCGGCGGTGGTCGTTTGTTTGGCGAATGTCTGTACACGTGTTTGTCTGTGTCCATCCGGTATGTATTTGTTTGTTTGAAAGTGTTTTGTGTGTCGGTGACGTGGTCCGATCCGTCGCCCCCTGAGTAACTGTCGATCGGCGCGATAGACCGGCGTCACGCAACTGAACCGAAGTCTTGGGCACACCCGTCATACTGTTGTACACCGTCGCGCTGAGAACGGTAACGAAAGGTTGACGTTGATCGGTCGAATGTCTGGGCAGAACGTGAGGAATGAGGCAAGAGTGCAAGGAGGGGGGGCAAAAGAGAGAGGAAGGGAAAAAGGGGAGAAACGCATTCGTAGAGCAACGGAACGTTCCCGTGTCGGAGGCGTATTGGAGCCGCACTGAAATGCGTTTAACGGCGGCGCGGCTGCAAGTGTCTGCCGTGGTGAACGTTACCTTTGACGGCTGCATTGGGCTTTGCCTTTGCTTTCGCTTTCGCTTTCGCGTTCGCTTTCGCTTTCCCGGATGTACGTAACGTTTGTTGATATGGTTCTGAGGAAGAGTGTATGACAGTGCCGTGCCGTCCATGTTCGTGTGCCCTCCCATTGTGTGTATGCTATTGTCTGTGTACTTGAATGATGTATGTAGGTGTTAGTGGACATGTTTTACCAGTGGGGGGAAATGGATCGTCGATAGTTGCCGTCACTCTGTCACGGTCGAGATGACGCACCCTCCGTACAGAAAGGTGTCGAGAAAGTGAGTGTGTGTGTGCGTCCGTGAATTGGCAGCGTTTGGAGGTGGGCGTGCCCTGCATGTGGCCCGGAAAAGGCTGTTCGTTAGGCGGTAGTGTTGTGTGGACAGGGGAGGGGCATGCGTAACGCTGCTGGCATGGCATTTCGGGAGATGGGAGGGGGCAAACGAGGAAACGAGGAGCGGCGGCCAAAGACGGGACGGGGAGGGGCGCGGTGTGGGTGGCTTGCGCCTGTGCTCGGCGTTGTGGTTTGTGCAAAAGAGGAGGAGAAAAACAATGTGAGTTGCCAGGGAGGGGAGCGGTGTTGTGTTGTGGTTGTCAGTGAACGTGGCGAGACGGACGGATGCGCGGAGGGGCGGGGGCGGCGCATTTCGCCGGTGCCGTGCCGTGCCGTGCCTGAAAGCCGCGTGGTCGCTGTGTTGTTGGTGGCGTGGGGGCGAGGAGAGTACCGTACGGGTGTGCTTGTGCGCCGGAAATGGCACACTGCGCCCGCCCGTCTTGGAGGCTGATGGCTGTGGTGTGGAAATGGGGCGCGGTGATGTTGAAGCACAGAAAAGAAACCAAGAAAACGGAAGGCGTGATGCGGCGGTGGTGGTGAGAGCGGGAAAAACAAAACAAAAGAAAAAAAACAACAAAAAAAAAGAAGGAAAAACAACAAGAAACAAAAAAGAAAACAAAAAGTCTATCAATATTAAAATGTAAATGGAAATGGACCCAGGTATAACCTCCCTGCACAAATAGCAGAGAGTCCGATGATAATAAAAATGTGCCAGAATGTTAACGTCCCTACAAAACAAACCCAACGATAATATTAATGAAAGAGTGAACCGTATGTAACATTGCAACAGACATAATGAAACCTGATAAATTGTATAAGGGCAGCAGCCGTTGACCTTTGGCCCTGTATTCAGAATAAAAAGAGCCAAAGATCGTTACCCCAATGAAAAAGACACTGAAACACGTATGTAACATAGTAGCGATGGCGAGACATTGTAGCATCTGTGACCAGAGAGTTTGCGCTGGACTGCGCGAGTGTTGCGAGCGGTTCTCAGTCAGTCAGTCAGTCTGTGTAGTTGAGGGCTGTACTCTGTCAGTAGTCGTCGCGTGCAGTACGCTAATAGTCGTCATGCAGAGCGGTCGGTCAGTAGTAGCAGCCGAGTGCGGTTGTGTGATGTAGGCGGTCGGCAACACTGGTCAAGATGGTGAATAAGGTATACTGTTAATTGATATAATCGTTAGATAATGAGAAATTGTATTTATTGTAATTATTCTCCAACAAGTTCCCCAATAATAATTTTTATTTCAAAAGCATTTTTCAAACATTTAATCTTTTATTGAACTAAAGAGTTCGTTCCACTTCTTTGAAGAAAAATGTCACTAAAATCACAAAGAAAGAGAATATTATTATTTGCAATGCAGTTCCTCCAAGCGCTGCGCAACAACCAGAGCAGAAATGTGACATCCATTTATTCGGAGGTAAGACTTTTAATTCTGATTGTTTTGCACAGGGCCAAAGACCGATATTTCGGTTTAATTGAAGTTTCTTGTCACTGAACGGACTTTTGTAAATGTTGTGTGAAGACTTTATATTTGAGTCAGATTGCGAATTGCACATTTTTGTTGCCATTTTCAATACCTCTCATTGTGGGCGAGGTTACAATTAGCGCAATGTCCATTAGCATCCGTAAATAACATTGTCCATTATTTTAAATATTGCTGGGAGGTTACAACACACACACACACAAAACAAAAAACAAAAAAAAACAAAAAATTGCATTTATATCCGCTCCTCAATTGTAGATACCCCTTACACAGCTGTGTGCAATGAATGAGTGCTGGCTGGTAATTAATTGCACTCCTTGGAGGGAAATGCCATAGGAAGTAGTCTTTAAAAAGTGAATGTTTTTCGTTAAGAGACAAAAGTTACTTTAGAAAAAAAGTAATAGTGGGGCTTTTGTTGTTGAACAAAATAAGTACAATGAACATACGTTATCAGATTTGCGCAATGCAGCGTCACACCACCTTTTGATTATAACACAATATACTATACATCGTCCCGAACCGTGACCAGAGTCGCGAGACGAGCAGAGCACGCCGCCGACGCCCGCTCAGTACAACCGTCCACCCGCTACTACTGTCGACCGACTACTACCTCTCCCGACTCGCGCTACAATATATATAACAACTGTTCCTGGCGACCCGGTGCGTGCAACTACTGTCGTCTGGCGCGGTCCAAGCGCCGACTAGCAGCGATAAAGAACTCTCTGGTCAGACAGAGATGCTGTCATGCCTCGCCATCGCTCTGGTAATGAATACATACGTGGTGCAGCGTGCGTACCACCGGAACACGCAGTGGCGGAGCCAAAGACTGTGTTGTCGAGGTCGAGTGCGAGTGGGAAGAGAGGCAGCGTCGGCACGGAGATGCAAGCGAGCGCGAGACGCACGGGGGCTGCGGCGTGGCGCGTTTGCGGTCGGCGCCTTTGGTGGCAACGGCCGGGACAAGCAGCGGTGTATGGTGTGGTGCGGGGCGGACAGGGGCGGCGGTGGACGGGGAGGAGGCGGCGCGACGACGGCATGGGGGCGAAAACGGGACGGGGGACGGCGGATGTTGAGAGGCGTCACGCGCGGACAGGACACAGACACAGAGACACACAGATTGGAAAGGGAGGGTGCGCGGTAGTAGTTGGGAATGTGCGTACCGTGCGGGATGGGAGTGGGCGAGGAACACGGTCGTGGCCCCTGTTTTGGGTGCGTGTGATGACGTCGGTGTGTTGTGGGAAGGGAAGGTGCTGTGGCGGCGGCGCGTAATGGGCGTAGGCCGAAAAGAGAAAGGAACGTGGGCAGTGTGTTGGCAAGCGTCGGTTCGACTGCGACGTTGATGGGCAGGGCAGGGCAAGGTTAATGGTGGTAGGAGTAGGCGTGTGGGCGCAAAAAATCTGCCGCTGCAGGCGGTGCCGTAACCGCCATGGCGGGAAGGAGAGAGGGCCAAAGAAAGAAAGAAAGAAAGAAGAAAACAAAAAAAAAAAAAGGAGGGGGGGGGGGCGAAAGTGGAGAGGCGGTGGTGTGAGAAGGGCGGGGGCGGAAGGAAGGCAGGAAGGACAAGAGGCGAGGCGACGGCTTGCTTTGTGTATCGGTCGGTCTCTGGCTATGCTTCGTTTTCTGCAGCAGGGTCGGTGCGCGGCGTGGCTCGCGGCAGTGGGAACGCCTGGTGGCTGGACGGCCAGCAATGCGGTTGGATGGGCGGCCACAGCACCGCACCTGTGCCCGAGGAGGAGACGCTGGCGGCGGGCCCTGAGGTGAGGCCGGCTCGGCTGGGGCTGTGGATGTGTAGGTGTGCGCCGCTGCTGCAACAACGAGTAAAACGCGAGAAGAAGGGATGGCGGTAGAGAGGAAAAAAAGAAAAAGGTCGTGTTGTGTTGATGCGCAGGCAGACGCGTACAGAGGGACGAGCCCGGTCTGCAGCAGGGTGTGGCCGTGCCGAGTGCAGAGCAGCGGCGGCTCGGTTCGGCTCGGCCCGGCCCGGCGGGCCGCGCTGTTGTCGCGGACGTGAGCGCCCCCTGGCGGGTGGCCGGAGGCGGCGCGGCGTGTTGGACGTGTGGCTGGTGGCAGTGCACAATTTGCGAGTGGCTGGCGGTGTGGTGTGGCGGTTGGCGCGTCGGGCGGCGGAGAGGTATGTGTTGCGGGCGCCCTTTGCTGCGCTGCGTCGTTGCGTGTGCCGTACAGGGCGGGCGCTTGTCGACTGTGTGGGCGGTGTGGCGAATTGGCGTGAAACGGCTGCCGAGAGGTGTGTGGTAGCGAGCCGGTCGGTGGTGTCAGTGCGAAGGGGAATGTGCGTGCGTTTGGCGGTTTCGGTGTGCTTTTTGCGGCGTGAGAGTGGGAATTAGTGGGGCCGGCTGTTGTGTTGGTTCCTTGTGTCTTGTGTCGCGTAGCTTGATGGCAACGTGGAAGGACGCCGGTTTCGTTTCGAGCCTTGCGTGTGGTTGTCGACGTTGACTGGTTGGCGTGTGCCGATGCACGTGCATGTGTGGGTCGCGAGTGCGTTTTTGGCTGGCTGTGTGTGTGTGTGTGTGTTTTGGGGGGGAAGGGGGAGGCGGTGGTGAAAGTGCAGTCGTTGCCACGGGCGTCGTCGGGTGGGGCTGGGGCTGTGCGTCGTGGCGGAAAGGTGGTAGGTTGCGGGAAGCGAGCCCGTCGTTGACGGTGTCGCGTGAGTTGTGAATCGAGTGGGGCGCGGGGCGCGGGACAGGAGCAGCGTGCCGCTGCGTCGTGGTCGTCAGCAGAGGCTGTGCGTGTGCTTGTCCTTTTTGTGGGCGGTTCGTGCGAGGCGTTTTTGTTTTGTGTTGCCCTAGTTGTTAGTTTATTTTGTTTGTGTTTGTTATTTTGAGACGACGACTGGTTGGTGGCGTGCGCGCGAAGTGGCGGTGTGCGCTTCCCGTGTCGTTTGTGTTGTTTGGTTTTTTTGTTTTTGTGTGTTTTTGTTTTTTTTTTTTTTTTTTTTTTTTTTTTTTGCACTGGGCCCCGGTGGGTGGGTGCGTGTGTGTCGATTGCCGGCTGGCGAAAGGTGCGCCATCGGCGGGGTGGGTCGCCGGCACAAGTAGAGGCGGCGGCGTTGTTGCTGTTGTTGTGTGGTGTTTGTTTTGTTCGGCTGTGTCGGCGAGCTGTGTTGCGGTGCGTGTGAATGGTGGTGCAAAAGTGCTGGCGTTGGGGCTGCGACTGCGACGGCGACGGCGGCGAGCCGCGGGCGCGCCATTGATAGTGATGTTGTGAACAGCGGCTGTGTACGGTAGTGGTGTTGTTGTAGCACGACGTGCATCCGGGCCGGCGCGGAAAGCGCAGTTGCGGGCGGTTGCCCTTCGGTGCCAGCCATGTCGCGTGAGCGGCGGGTTGCTCTGGTGTCGACACGTGGTGCTCTGGGTTGTTGTGTGGTGCCCTTTGGCCGGTGGGGGTGGTTCGCGTGTGTCTCGTTCGCGCTCGGTGTCTGGTCGTGGTCGTGCTGCTCCCCCGTCTGTCGGCGGTTTCCGACGTCGTCTGTACGTTTTTGTTCGTTTGCGGCGTGCCTGCCGACGTCGTCCCGTCGCGACCTTTCAACCGAAAGTGTGGCGCCCGAAGGTGAACGAACGTAACCCTGACCTCGGCGCTTTACGCTGAGCCGAGCGAACCGAACCGAACCTAACCTGTGGTGTGGCGAGGTGAGCTCAGCCTGTGAGCCCCTAACGTCTACGTAAGGTAAGCTGTCCGGCTCACGCCTCACGTTTTTGAACGCTTTTTTAACCTACGTTTGACGCTTCTTAACCTAGCACTGACCCCTTAACCTAACGTGTAACCTAACCTAACCTAACCTAACCTAACCTAACCTAACCTAACCTAACCTCTGACGCCTGACGTGTTTGAATGCTTAACCTAAGTTTGACGCTTAACCTAACCCAAGTCCCCTTAACCTAACCCACGTCCACCTAACCTAACCTAACCTAACGTAGACGTGTAAACGTAATGTGTAACGCGTAACGTGTAAGGTCGGCTGTCGTGTGTGCTTGACGGCAGATTGGGTTGGTCTGTAGATTCGGATTGCGGTTTGCCTCGGTCGAGGGGTTGGGTCGGAAGCGGCGAGGGGCGGCGGCGCCTGTTGCGCAGGCGGCGTCCGTTTGCGGCGGGCAATTGTTGAGAAACGGCTGTGAATGTTGGCGGGCGAGAGGAGGAGGACGGCGCGCGATGTGGCCCGACGGCTGCGGGCCGATCGGGAAACGGCGGGAGGGCGACGGAAGGCGATGGGGCGGCGGAGGCGCGTTTGCACGGCCGTCATCGCCGCACGCCTCGGCTTGTGTGGCTGTGGCGCCGGCCGCGCTGGCCGGGCTGCCGCGGCGACGGTGTGGGAGTTTTGCCGAAGGTTTGGCCATTGTGGCGGGTCGTCGGCTGGGGCTGTGGGGGCGGCATTTGGGCGGGGGCGGCGATTCTCGGCGGGCCGACCCAGGCTGTAGCGCGCGGTAGCTGCAGTTTGGCCGTGGTTTGCGGCGCTGCCGTGGCGACTGGTTGGCGACTGTGGTGTGGCTGTGTGTAGCCCCATCCTCGGTGGTTTGAAAGGCGCGGGCGGTTGTGGCGCAGGTTTGGGGCTGCTCCGCACAGGCTGTCGGACGTTGGGCGGTAGCAAGCGCGGGAGGCGCGGCGCGGCGGCGCGCAGAGTGGCGGCCGCTCTCTCGGCCGTCCGCGCCCGCCCGCGACACTGGCTGGGCCTTGTGATTCTCTGCTCTGCTGCTGTGCTGTGCTTGCGTGCCTGCCTGCCGTCCCGCTCGCTCTCGCTGTGTGTTACGCGCGTCGTCGAAATGGCAGATCAGGCGGCTACGAACGAGACTGCTGCGGCACCCGCCGCCACCGGCACTACGAAGAAGGCCAAGTCTGCGTCGTCTGCGAAGAAGCCGCGCGCCAAGCCTGCGCACCCGCGCACCTCTGAGATGGTGACGGCCGCCATCAAGAGTCTGAAGGAGCGCGGCGGGTCGTCGCTGCAGGCGATCAAGAAGTACATAGCCGCGCACTACAAGCTGGACGCGGAGAAGCTGGCGCCGTTTATCAAGAAGTACCTCAAGTCGGCCGTCGTGGCGGGCGAGCTGGTGCAGACGAAGGGGAAGGGCGCGTCCGGCTCGTTCAAGCTTGCCGGCGCCGGCGGCGGGGGGGCGGCCGAGGGCGGCAAGGCTCGTGCTGGCGGTGCCAAGAAGAAGCGCGCCGCTCCGGCCAGCAAGGAGAAGAAGGGCGCCCGTGCGGCCGGCGCAAAGAAGGCTGGTGGCGTGAAGGCGGCGACCGGTCGGAAGGCGGGCGCCGCCAAGAAGGCGTCTGCGGCGTCGGCCGCGCCCGCGGGTGCGAAGAAGGCGGCTGCGGCCAAGCCGGCCAAGGCCAAGTCGCCGTCGAAGGCGAAGAAGGCCGCCAAGGTTCCGACGAAGAAGCCGAAGGCGCCGCGCCCGAAGAAGGCGACGACGCCGTCTAAGGCGAAGGCTTCGCCCAAGAAGAAGAAGTAGAGTAGAGGAGAAAGAGATGGGAGAAAGGAAGGGTTTGGCGCTTGACTCCGTCGTCCCCACCCCCCGTCGTCGTCTAGTGGCGCGCAAGAGACGCGCGGCCCAAAACGGCCCTTCTCAGGGCCATCAAAGCACGTCGGGGAAGGTTTTGATTGTCGTGTTGCGTTTGGTGTGGGTGTCTGTCTGGCGTTTCTGTATGCCCGTGGGGATGCTGTTTGCGTGCCGTGGTGGTTGGATTGCGGGGGTCGGTGGCGGGTGTGGGCGGCGGTAGCGGTAAGCGGTGTTGTTGTTGTTGTTGTCGTGGTTGATTGTCGCCGTGTTTGTGGCGGCGGCCGACGGTTGGTTTTTCTGTCACGTTGTTTTGTTTGAATACGTTGGTTGGCTTGCCTGCGTTCGTTCGTCTCGGATGTCTGTCTTGTCGAGTCGTGTCTGGTCTTTGTTTTGTTTTGTTCCTTTGTGTGTGTGTGTGTGTGTGTGTGTGTTATGTTTTGCAACGGGGGGCACGTTGAGATGTGGAAGGAGTCGGCGGGGATTTCGGTGGCGCGTAGAGCGAGCGAGCGCGCGCGCCTGCCTGGCCGTTGGCCGTCGGAGTGGAGTGCGGGTTTTTTTTGTTTTCGAAACGAAAGCGGCGGCCGGCCAGCCACCCGTGCGGTGTGACGTCGGCCGTTGGGTATTGTGCGCTTTGAGCGCCGGGGAGGGATGATGTGTGATTGTTGCGCGCTGCTAGCAGGCAGGCAGAGTGAGCGGGTGTGGCGGACGGACGGGAAGTGGTGGTTTTTTTTTGTTTTTGGGTTGCGGGGCGAGAGGCAGGCGACCGACAAAGTTTGCTCGCGACGGAGAGATGTTAGTGGCCCTGAAAAGGGCCGTTTTTGTTTGTGCGGTGCGGTGCGGTGCGGTGCCGCGGCGCGGTTTAGGCGCGCTCGCCGCGGGTGCGGCGCGCGAGCTGGATGTCCTTGGGCATGATGGTGACGCGCTTGGCGTGGATTGCGCACAGGTTGGTGTCTTCGAAGAGGCCGACGAGGTAGGCCTCGCTGGCCTCCTGCAGGGCCATGACTGCGGAGCTCTGGAAGCGCAGGTCGGTCTTGAAGTCCTGGGCGATCTCGCGCACTAGGCGCTGGAATGGCAGCTTGCGGATGAGCAGCTCTGTGCTCTTCTGGTAGCGCCTGATTTCTCGCAGGGCGACGGTGCCCGGCCTGTAGCGGTGGGGCTTCTTGACGCCTCCGGTGGCGGGCGCGCTCTTCCTCGCCGCCTTGGTGGCGAGCTGTTTGCGCGGCGCCTTTCCGCCGGTGGACTTGCGGGCCGTTTGCTTTGTGCGGGCCGTAGCGGTAGCGGTAGCGGTAGCGGAGCGGCGTGCGTGGAGGTTAGGTGCGGCGCGGCGTCCGGTGCTGCCTTGACAACGGGCCCGCGCGCCTCCGTGCTGCGCTTATATGCCCTCGGTTGCGCGTGGTGGGGGGAGGGCGGGCCAGAGTCTATATAGGGGGGCGGCGGGCGCGCTGGGCGCAGACCGTAGCCGACTCGCCAGCCGCTGCAGCTGCTGTTTGTGCACGTTTTGCTTTGCCCGAGGAAGGAAGGATGACAGGCCGCGGCAAGGGAGGAAAGGGGCTCGGCAAGGGTGGCGCCAAGCGGCACCGCAAGGTGTTGCGCGACAACATCCAGGGCATCACGAAGCCCGCCATCCGCCGCCTGGCTCGCAGGGGCGGCGTGAAGCGCATCTCTGGTCTGATCTACGAGGAGACCCGCGGGGTGCTGAAGGTGTTCCTGGAGAACGTGATCCGCGACGCGGTGACGTACACTGAGCACGCCAAGCGCAAGACTGTGACGGCCATGGACGTGGTGTACGCCCTGAAGAGGCAGGGGCGCACCCTGTACGGTTTCGGCGGTTAGGCTGCGTCGCAGCGGGCGCTGGCCTTCCCGCGGCCGTGCTTGTGGGTGGGAGAGACTAGAAAACGGCCCTTTTCAGGGCCACCACACTGTTCGGAAGTTGAAAAGTGCGAAAGAGTCTGTGTTGTTGTTGCTGCGTGTGTGCGCTGTGTTGTTTGTTTGTTTCTTTCTTTCTTTCCGTTTGAGCGACGTGATGTGACTGGGAGGGGAGAAGGAAAGGAAACGTGTCATGTGGCTGGCTGTGTGTGGAGCTGCTTCGTTTGTGTGTTTGTTATTGTGTGTCTTTGTATCGATCGCGACGGAGATGGCGGGCTGTGTGTTGTTGTGCGAGAGGCGGTGATTATTTGCTTGCGTGGTTTGGCTCTGTGTGTTTGTTTGCGGCGGCGGCGTTGGGGTTTCCGAGGCAAGGCGTGTGGGCATAGGCGGCCGGATCAGCTGTTTCGTTCGTGTCGACGGCCGTTGCGCGCGGGAGTGGAGGGCGGTGTGTCGACACGCCTCCCTTTAACAATGGTCATTATTGCTGCCGTTGTCGGTTTGGAAGGCGACTGCGACCGTGCAAAATGTGTGTGTGTGTGTTTGTGTGTTTTGGGCCACACGGGCTGTGTGGACGACAAGATGGCGGACGTGCGCCGGCGGCGGCTGTGCTGTGACGGTGCAAAGTTAAAACAAAACAAGGTGCGGCGAGGACGACTGAAATTTTGCTTTGGACGTAGGTTTGTGTGGTGGCCCTGAAAAGGGCCGATTGTTGTGGGCCGAGCCGGCAAAGCGCGTTGCGTGCAGGGGAGCACGCGGCGGCTGCGATTGCCTGGCCTCCTTTAGGCCTTCTTCTCGGTCTTCTTTGGCAGCAGGACGGCCTGGATGTTGGGCAGGACACCACCCTGTGCGATGGTGACGCCCGACAGGAGCTTGTTGAGCTCCTCGTCGTTGCGGATGGCAAGCTGCAGGTGGCGCGGGATGATGCGCGTCTTCTTGTTGTCGCGGGCCGCGTTTCCGGCCAGCTCGAGCACCTCAGCCGCGAGGTACTCCATGACGGCGGCGAGGTAGACGGGCGCCCCGGCGCCGACGCGCTCTGCGTAGTTTCCCTTGCGCAGGAGGCGGTGGATTCTGCCGACCGGGAACTGGAGCCCAGCCCTGCTTGAGCGGGACTTTGACTTGCCCTTGACTTTGCCTCCCTTTCCGCGTCCGGACATGGCGATGGGCTAGCGACGGTGCACACGAAACGGAAACGAAAACGACCGGTGCGAGCGGCAGCGAGTCGAGCAGCGGAGTGCGTGCCGGCGCACTCACTCACTCACTTTTACTTGCGAGCAGTCCTTTGCTCGTGAAGGGGCAGGGTGAGCATCGGGTGCTATTCCTGCAAATATTTACTTATAAGATGTGGAAGGGAACTGACTTATTTCGGGCTGGCCTATCGGATGCGTTGCATCCATTGGTTGTTGCAAGGTTTTTATGCTTGCAACAGGTCGGGCCAACGTGTGGTCGGCCTGTGGTGGATTTGGTGGCCCAGTGCCTGGATGAGCCTATTCTGAGACCTGTGGGCCTCTTGATAAAACTGTCGCGCTGATTGTCGGAAGCGATCTCTCAGCAGAGGTATACCAGTTTGTTGGTGTAGCTGGGCAGTTGGGTAGCGCCAGGGTAGACGGAGGGCGAGCCGAAGTGCTCGGTTCTGCACCCTCTGGAGCTCAACAATGTGGGTTTCGGCCGCATTTCCCCACACCACGGCAGCGTACTCCAGCACCGGGCGAACCAGTGCCAGGTATAGGGTGATGCCGTGGCGAGGGGGAAGCGTCGAAGTCGGGTTGAGTAGAGGGTACAGGACACGAAGACGCCCTGCAGCCCTACCCTTTGCCTCCTGTATGTGGGGGCGCCATGTTAACCGCTGGTCTAAGGTTACCCCGAGGTATTTCGCGGTTTTACACCACGGGATGGGGCCTCCCGTGATCGTCACCGGCTCTAAGTCACGAGGCAGCATTCTCTTTGTGAATATTACTGCCTGACTTTTGGCAGCATTAAATTTCAGCCGCCATTTCGTCGACCAGCTTCCTAAAGCCTCACACCCTAGCTGGAGACGCCGTCTCATTTCTTGCAGGTTCATGCTCCGGACGAGCAGCGCAGTGTCGTCGGCATATAATGCGAGCGACACCCGCGCCACTCGCGGAGCATCTGCGGTGTAGAGGGAGTACAGCAGGGGGCCGAGTACGGACCCCTGCGGCACTCCAGCCTGGATCGGTCGTTGGGTAGACACACCCTCCTCAAGGCGCACATGAAAGGTCCGGTCTTCGAGGTAGGACTTCAGTAGCACCCCGTGCGACGTCGGGATCCCGTGCACGAATAGTTTGTACACGAGCCCGTCGTGCCACACGGAGTCAAATGCCCTAGAGACGTCCAGGAACACCGCCCCAAGGTATTCCCGGGTCTCCAGGGCTCTCATGGCTTCCTCCACGACACGCATGAGTTGGTGTACTGTGGAGTGGCCCCTGCGAAAACCGAACTGTTCATCTGGAAGCAGATGTTCGGCCTCCACGTGTCTGAGGAGGCGTTTGGCGTAGAGGCGCTCGAATACTTTCGAGAGTGTGGGCAGGAGGCTGATCGGGCGGTAGGAGGCCGCCAGACGGGGGTCCTTGTCTGTCTTAGGGATTGCTACCACTTCCGCGTGTTTCCACTCGGAAGGGTAGATTCCCGTGCGTAGGATGGTGTTGAAGATGTCTGCGAGCGTCTGGTATGCCTCTGCTGGGAGTTCGCGCAGGAGGATGCCGACGATGCCATCATCCCCTCCCGCCTTTTTTGGGCTGATTGTCCGTAGCTGCAGGGCCACTTCTTCCACTGTTATCAGCTCAATGTTGTCTCCGTCTTCTCTGGCCGCTAGGAAGGTGGGGAGCTGTGTTTCTACCAGGCGAACGTGATCGGCGTCCACAACGTCCGCCACGGGCGTGAAAGACGCCGCGAAGTGGTCGGCCAACACGTTCGCCTTTTCATCGGGGTGGCTGAAGACCTCCTGGCCTACCTGAATTGGTGGGACGCGCCTACGTCGTCTCAAAAATGATTTTGCGACGCGCCAGGCGTTGCCGTCAGCAGGGTCAAGGGTTTCCACTAGGGCCGCCCATTCCCTGTTTCGGTGGGCCTCGACTGCAGCCTTGATCTCCCGGCGCATGTGGTTCAGCCGGGCCTTCGTGTGACGTTGGCGTGTAATTTGCCACTCTCGGAAGAGCCGGTTTTTCTCCCGGATCGTCTCCCTGATTTCGGGCGGGAGGCGACGGGAGTTTACCAGTGGATGTTGTGCGGGAGGCGGTGAGGCTGCCTCGGCGGCCTGGAGCAGTTTTTCGCTCAGGTACTGCAGGGCAGTGTCCGTGCCAACCTCAGAAGGGTCTGGGGCGTCTGTCAGGAGAGGGAGGACCTCCTCCTGATAGCGCTCTCGATTTAGGTGCCTGAAGTTCGGACGACGTGGCGGAAGGGCCGCACCGACGATGTCCACGTCATAGATCACTGGGACGTGATCTGATGACAGTGCACAGCGCGTCGATGCGGAGATGTGGTGCCCTATACCTTTGAGAATTGCTATGTCCAGCACATCGGACAACAGGTCCTGGCGAGCTGGGAAGATGGTATGTTCGAATGGCCCCAGAGCTATGGCGCCGTTTCTCTGGGCAGCTCTGAGGAGACGGCGGCCATTGGCATTTGTGAGGCGGGAGTTCCATTCCGCGTGCTTCGAGTTGAAGTCACCCGCAATGAAAACCCGCCCCCCAGCCGCCAGTAGCGCGTCGATATCCTGGTCGGCAAGAGTAGCGCGTGGGGGCTTATAGGCAGCAACGAAGGTTATCTGTCCTATTGCGGTGGACACGCTGACTGCTGTGGCTTCCACCGATACTAGGTCAGGGAGGTGGGTGGCATGGTGCATCAGTGCACGTC
Organism: Schistocerca americana; assembly: GCF_021461395.2. Taxonomy (NCBI): domain Eukaryota; kingdom Metazoa; phylum Arthropoda; class Insecta; order Orthoptera; family Acrididae; genus Schistocerca; species Schistocerca americana. Next base: position 155,377 of record NW_025725953.1, read on the forward strand.
GAACATACACGGCTGTCCCACCACCGGCAGTCGGCCTATCATAGCGGTAACAGGCGTAATTGGCTGCCCTGACTTGGACTCCAGGCTTAAGGTGGGTTTCGCAAACGAGACATATATCAACTGCTTCGTCCTGCAGAAAGTTGCGAAACTCACCTTGTTGCCTTACCAGGCCGTTTGCGTTGAATCCGCAGACGGTTAGCCCATGTATGTGCGGGTTATCCATGGTGTGGGGCTGGGACGGTGCTGGCCTGGAGGGCCGCCGTGACTGCCTGCACTAGTACTGGGAGTTGCTGGAGCATTGACGTCAGCGAGTGCAGGAGGGCATTTAGCTGTGTTGTCTCCAAACAGGGTTTATTGTGGGGTTCAGGAATGGCTGTTGCAGTATTGCGAACCGGTGGGATGTGTGCAGCAGGTGCCGTGCGACTGGCCACCTGTGCGTTTGCCTGACATGTTTGGTGTGGGGAGCTGGGGGTGGGACGCAGTGGGCCCTGACTGCAGTCTTTGGTGCTTGTTGCGGGTGGGGTGGGGCCTGGCTGGGCTGCTGGTGACTGGTTTGTGGCAGCCGGCTTGTTCGTGGCGTCTGGGGGTGCTTGCTGTCGCTCCTGGTGGGCTGGGGCCGCGCCTTTTGCGGCTGCGGCATAGCTGGTGCCTTGCTGGACTGGGCGTGACGTTCCACGTCCGCGTCCGCGGCGCCTGGTCTTTTTAAATAGGTTGCAGCCCCTGTAGCTGGCCACGTGTTGTTCACTGCAGTTGCAGCATTTCGGCGGTTCATCTTTGCTCTTTTTGCAGTCTCTGCTTTGATGGGAGCCCGCGCATTTGACGCAACGGGCAGGCATTGTGCAGAAGTGTGCCACATGATCCAGGCCTTGGCACGAGAAGCACTGTGCTCTTCGCCCCTTGGCCCGGAGCGGCTCAACTTCTACGTCGACTGTGGCTATTGTTTTAAGTTGAAATATCTTTCTGGCCTCGATGCTGTCCACCAGGACAACGAGGAACAGTGGCATGTCCCTCCGTGTCCTGGGTGACTTCATGAGGCCTGCTGATCTAACGCTGTACCCCAAGGCGAGGAGTTCCTCCTTGAGGTGATCAGGTTCCATACTCATGGGCAAACGGCGGAAGACTACCTTCAGGAGAGGGAGCCGCTCTGCATCATGAGTGTAGCAGAACAGCCCCTCCTCCCGAATCTTACTCATGGTTGCGCGGTAGTCGTCCATGTTTGCCGGTGTGATGCGCAACATCTCGCGCCCAAGGGACTTTATTTTGGGTGGTGCGGACACACCCTCAGAGAATTTTTCTAGGAAGGCTCGAAAGGTGTCCTTCCAAAGGACATTGATTGGTGGTGGGGCCACCCTTTTGGGCGGCCTTGGCGCTTCCTCCATAGCCTCGGTGTCGATTGGGGCGGACTCGAACGAGTTTGCCGTCGGGAGCGGCTGCACCTGCTCGAGCTTCCTTGCCCGAGCCGTGTGCTTCCGCTTGGGGACGACAAACTCATCTTCTTCCTCCTCTGCGGCTTCAATGTCTTCTGTGGCGCCTTCAGGCGCGGTTTGCTTCTTCTTCTGCTGCGGCATTCTGTGGGCAGAAGAAGGGGTGCTTTCGGACGACTCATCGTCATCCGCCGGCCTTTTACGCGATGGTAGTGAGACTTCCATAGCCTCGCCATCGTGGATTAATTTTTCCAGGTTGGCTTCTGGAATAACGTCCTCGTGAGATGCTGCTGGCAGGTCAGCAGCCTCTTGACTGGCCTGTACCGTGGGGGGAGCCAGCAGGGCAGTGGGTGCATGAGACGCCACGCCTGGTGGCTCTGCTCCCTTCGGGGCCGCCTCCGGCAGTGCAGTGTCCTCTTGCGTGGACACGCCTGGCGGGGCTCCCGGCGGTACCTTGGCCTCTTCACTGGCTGCGCCTGGCAGTGCGGCGGGGAGGTCGTACTGTAAGAACCTTATGTAAGCCTTTTCCGCGGCCTCGCGTTCAGAGGCGGTGGCGGCTTTGGCCATGCGGTTCATTACAACAAAGAGTTCGACCGTTGTGAGTGGGCGATACCCTGGAGGAGCGGTCGCGGGGGTCGGAGCATTGGAGGCCGCCACCAGAGCGTGCTCTGACGCGGCGACCACCGCCGCGACGTTCGCAGCGATGTTATTGCCTTCCATGGGGAAGACAGGAGCTCTTGAGGGTGGGTGCTAAGCGAGTGAGCGCGGACTGGTCCCACGTGAAGGGGGTCCTGACTCACGGCGTGCCCTAACAGTCCCTAGGCGCAATACAAATTGATGCTGATCAATTTGTATTGCAGCCACGATAACGGTAACACACAATTTTGCCGCTAGACGAACTCGCAAGCGAGTCGTTAGCTGGAGAAGTCCGCTACCGCTTCTGCCACGTGGCCACCTTCGGCCCGCGTGCCTTGACAAAGGCGCGCGAGAACAAAGGCGCTCGTGAACAAAGGCGCGCGACGGACAAAGCGCTGCGGAGAGCCCAAGCGACCTGACGCTGCGGCGGCTCGGCGCAGACTCGCGTGCGTGACGGCGTGCGTGCCGGCGCACTCACTCGCACTCGCATTAAAACTCTGGCTACATAAGCCAGGTGTAATGGCAGTCTAAGCAGCGGAGCTGCTGTTCCTGCGGGGACCTCGTTAGTGGGTGCAGTGGACCTAACAGGGTGAGCTGTCCTCACTGGGCGTCGTTCATTGTGACGCCCTCTGTTTCGACATCGGGCGGCGAGAGATAATTACTCTCGCAGTAGGTCTGGCCAACGAGTCGTTGGCCTGTGGTGGACCTGGCGGCCCAGACCACGAATCAAGCGGCTGCCAGACCGTTCAGCATTGCTGTAGAACTGCCTGGCGATTTGCCGGAAGCGATCCCGCAGGAAGGGGATCCCAGCTTCTTCATGGAGCAGCCTCGTCGGATAGCGAGGTGGCTTGTGGAGCGCAAGTCGCAGCGCCCTGTTTTGCAGTCGTTGGAGCGTCGCAATGTGCGTCGCGGCCGCGTTACCCCACACCACAGCCGCGTATTCCAGGACCGGCCGAACAAGGGACAGGTACATGGTGAGGCCATGGCGTGGAGGGAGAGTCGAGGAAGGGTTGAGCAGTGGGTAAAGCGCACGAAGGCGCCCCACTGCCCGCCCTCGGACGTCACGGATGTGTGGCAGCCACGTCAGGCGTCTGTCCAACGTCACCCCGAGGTAGTTGCCGGTCCGCGACCAGGGGATGGGGCCCCCCATGATCGTGACCGGCGGCAGGTCCGGCGGCAGCCTCTTTCTGCTGAAGATGACAGCCTGACTCTTCGCAGCGTTGAACTTCAAGCGCCATTTCGTGGACCAGGCGCCCAGGACGTCACATCCGAGCTGGAGGCGACGGCGCATCTCGGCCGCGTTCATGCTGCGGGTGAACAACGCCGTGTCGTCGGCATAAAGTGCCAACTCCACGCGTGCCACCCGCGGGGCGTCGGCGGTGTACAGGGAGTACAGCAGGGGGCCGAGGACCGACCCCTGCGGCACCCCCGCTCGAATCTGCCGGTCGGTGGAAGTGCCTCCATCTGCTCGGACGTGAAAAGTGCGTCCCGAGAGATACGAGCGCAGCAGGACTACGTGCGACGTCGGTACCCCGTGCGCAAAAAGTTTGTACACGAGGCCGTCGTGCCACACGCAGTCGAAGGCCTTGGAGACGTCGAGAAGCACCGCCCCTAGGTACTCCCGCGTCTCCAGCGCTCGCATCGCCTGCTCCACGAGGCGCAACAACTGCTGCGTGGTAGAGTGGCCGCACCGGAAACCAAACTGCTCCTCGGGAATGAGTTGCTGTTCCGTCACGTGGCGCAGCAGCCGCTCCGCGTACAACCTCTCAAACACTTTTGAGAGGGACGGGAGCAGACTGATCGGCCGATAGTTCGCGGCCTGACGGGGATCCTTGCCGCTCTTGGGGATGGCGACCACTTCCGCGTGTTTCCACGCGGAAGGGAAGGTCCCAGAGCGGAGGATGCTGTTAAAGATGTCCGCCAGAGATTGGTGTACCTCCGGCGGAAGCATCCGCAACAGGCAGTTGGTGACACCATCCGTGCCACCCGCCTTCTTCGGGTTGAGCCGACGGAGCTGCAGGTCCACTTCCTCAGCTGTGATTGGCTCAATCACGTCGTCTTCCTGTCGCGCAGCGAGAAAAACCGGCAGGCGCTCTGCCACCAGACGGACGTGATCGGGATCGACCACGCCGTCAGCAGGTTGAAAGTTTTCTGCGAACGAGTCCGCGAGGATGCCTGCTTTCGCATCTGGTTCGCAGACAACGTTCGCACCCGCATGGAGAGGCGGGACTCGCTGACGACGACGAAGGAAACGCTTGGCGGTCCGCCAAGCGCTGCCGTCCGTCGTTGTAAGTGTGGCCACAAGACCCGCCCAGTCCCGATGACGATGGTCGTCGATGGCGGCCCGAATCTCGCGCCGCGCCCTGTTGAGGCGGCGCTTCGTGTCAGGCAGCCGTGTGAGCTGCCACTCCCGAAAGAGGCGATTCTTGGTTGTGATCGCCTCGAGGATGTGTGGCGGGAGTTGGCGCGACATCTCTCGCGGCCGTCCTGGCCGCCTGGGGGTGGCCGCCTCTGCTGCAGCCAGTGTGTGCCGCGTGAAGGAGGCCAACGCTTCGTCAGCCCCTTGCACAGCGGGATCGGGCGCGCCCTCGAGGCGGTCGAGGACCTCGGCACGAAAGCGCGCCTCGTCTATGCCTCGGAAGTTGTGGCGGTCGGACGGCATAGATGCACCGATGACGTCCATGTCGAAGACCACCGGGAGGTGATCGGACGACATGGCACATCTAACGGTGGCGGACGTGAAGTGCCCAACACCTTTGAGCACGGCGATGTCGAGCACGTCAGACTGGCCGCGATGGGGGAAGACGGTGTGCTCATAAGGCCCCAGTACTATCGCGCCATGCCGTTGCGTGACGCGAAGGAGGCGGCGGCCACTGGCGTTGGTGATGCGGGAGTTCCACTGCGGGTGCTTGGCGTTCAAGTCACCCGCAATGAAGACTTTCCCGCGCAGAGCCAGCAGGGCGTCAACGTCAGCCTCCTGAAGCAGTCCTCTCGGCGGCCTGTAGGCCGCAACGAAGGTGATGACCCCCGCCGTCGTGGTGACAGCCACCCCAGTGGCCTCCATTGCAGCAAGGGGCGGAAGCTGGACTTCGTGATGTTTGAGGGACGCCTTGATGTAGATGGCCGTCCCTCCGCCGTGGGTCAGCCTGTCGGTGCGGTAGCACCGATAGTTGGCCACCCGCACGTGTAGTCCCGGCTTCAGGAAGGTCTCGCACACGAGGCAGATGTCAATTGCCTCGTCGCGCAAGAACTCCCTGAATTCCCCTTGTTGGGGGACCAAACTGTTTGCGTTGAAGGCGCAAACGGTGAGGCCATGGATATGGCGATTATCCATGGCGCGGCGGAGTTGCAACGCCGGCCTGAAGGGCCGACGTGACCGCGGTGACGAGCACCGGGAGCTGCTCGAGCAGCTGGCTCAACGACCGCAAGAGCGATCGGAGCTCAGCTGCGTCGGTGGCCATGGGGGCGGTGGGGGCCGCTGGGGCGGCCTCCGCCACTGGGGCGGCCGGTTGCGGCCGCTCCGTACTAGGCGACTGCCGTGGAGCATCGGCAGCCGGTCGCGGCGCAGCACGAGGCGCCGTCCTCTGCGGCGGCAGAGTGTCTTCGGCAGTCCGTCGTGCAGCGGCGGGGGTGGCCCGGCCCGCACGCCGGCGACGCCGGCGCGGGGCGGCAGCCCGCGCGCCCTGCGTGGGCGCGGGAGTTGCCACCCCCACGGGCGAAGCCGTGGACGGCGCGGTCGGTGGCCGCGTCGCACGCTCCACCTGCGCCGAACTTCGGGTGGCGGAAGTTGATGGTCCTCCCTTGGTGGCGGCAGCAAAGCTGGTGGACGGGTGCACCTTACGAGAAGGAGCGGTCCCTCCCCTCGGTTGATTTCGGCCCCTTTTGAAGGCCGAGCAGCCGCGATAGCTGGCAACGTGCGTGCCGCCGCAATTGCAGCACGTCGGTTTGTCTTCCCTGGCAAGCCCGCAAGACTTGCTCTCGTGCCCGCCCGCGCACTTAACGCAGCGGGGCGACATGGAGCAGTAGCGGGAGACATGGTCGAGCCTTTGGCAGGAAAAGCACTGGGCCCTCTTGCCTTTGGCCCGGAGAGGTTCCACTGCGACCTTGACACGGCCGACCCGCTGCACCTGGAAAATCTTCCGATTTTCCAGGTTGTCAACGAGGACAACCTGGTACAGTGGCATGTCGCGATGCGTACGTGGAGACTTCATGAGTCCGGTGGACCGGACGCCGAAGCCCAGGTCCTCGAGCTCCTCGCGAAGGTAGTCCGCACCAAACTTGAGGGGAAGGTGGCGGAATACCACCTTCAGAAGTTTGAGCGGCTCGGAGGGGTGCGTGTAGCACGGGAGGCCATCTTTGCAGATGGCGTCCATCACCGCGCGGTACTCCTCGTTGGTCGACACTGTGACCTTGTAAAGGTCACGGCCAGCGTTCTTGACAGTGGCGGACGTGGCCACCCTGTCCAGTTTTTGCTGGAACTCCTTGTATTCGCCAGCCCACTGGATGACTATAGGCGGTGGCTTCTTTTGGGCCGGCGCCGGAGGCGCGGCGCCATCCTCCATCGCCTCGTCGCTGACGCCCGCAAACGTGTTGGCGGTCGGCAGCGGGGTCGGTAGCTGCAGTGCAGCGGCCCTGGCAGTGTGCCGCCGGGGCGGGGCGACAAAACCATCCTCGTCCGGCTGTCGGGAAGCAGCAGGTGAACGAGTGGGCCGCCGCGTGGTCTTCGTCGATTTCTGCGCGGCGGTGCTCCGGGAGGAGCCCGCGAGAGTCAGCCCAGACTCGGTGGTGGAGGTGCGGGAGGCCCTGGTGGCCTTCTTCCGCGGCCTCGCTCCTTCAGATGTCTGAGAGGGAGTGTCAGAGTCGTCATGCGTCACAGCCCGGCGCTTTCTGGGCGCGCGGGGAGCGTCAAGGTCGGTGTCACGGCGCTCCGACTCGGCAATCGCCTCAGCCAGATTTGCGTCGGGCAGGTCCATGTCCTCCATCTCGGTAGCTGCAGCTAGCGCAGCCACGGGCTCTTCTCGTGTCTCCGGGGCCAGGGGGGCAACCGGGGGCACATCGACCTCTTCAGTGGTCGAGGCCAGCGGCGCAACTCCCGCCGAGGCCGCCACCGCCGGGACCGCAAAATCGTGCGATGCGACCGGCGGGGCTCTCGGTGGCACACCCGACACATGCTGCCTCGTGTGCGGTAGAGCGGCAGCCTTCTGAATGTTGCAGAAGGCGAGTATAGCCGCCTCGTCGTCCTCTCGACCAGGGTAGGCGCCCCCGTGGGCGAGTTTGTTCATTAGAATGAACACTCGATCACGAGGGTGCACGTCAAAATCCGATGAGTCAAACCCGTCAGCGTCAGTTGTCGAAAGCCGGTTCGTCATAAGTGGGGGGCCGGATGGGGCCGCCACCGGGATCAACTCAGTCGCCTGAGCTGGCCCCGACGGACGGCGATCCGCCACACCCTTCGCAAGTAAAGCATCCTCTCTCATCGACATCTCGAACCGCAATGCGTGCGTGCGTCGCGTGCGTCGCGTGCCGGCGCAGCCGGGGTGGGGGTGCTTTATGGGCTCGGGTGCGGCGGCCGGTTGCGCGCGCGCCCCATTGGTCGGCGGCCGCAACAGGGCGAGCTGGTAAAGGTGCGGCGGCGGCTGGCGGCGGGTGCCACTGTGTGGGGAGACGCTGACTAGAGCGGAGCGCTTGCTACTGGTGTTGCTGCTGCCGTACGTTGGTTCGAGATGCCGCCCAAGACTAGCGGGAAGGCCGCCAAGAAGGCTGGCAAGGCGCAGAAGAACATTTCGAAGGGCGACAAGAAGAAGAAGCGCAAGAGGAAGGAGAGCTATGCCATCTACATCTACAAGGTGCTGAAGCAGGTGCACCCTGACACGGGCATCTCGTCGAAGGCGATGAGCATCATGAACAGCTTCGTGAACGACATTTTCGAGCGCATTGCGGCCGAGGCTTCTCGCCTGGCGCACTACAACAAGCGCTCGACCATCACGTCCCGCGAGATCCAGACCGCTGTGCGGCTGTTGCTGCCTGGCGAGCTGGCCAAGCACGCCGTGAGCGAGGGCACGAAGGCGGTGACCAAGTACACGAGCTCCAAGTAAGGAGGTGGCTCTGGAATGGAAGGAAGGATGGAGAAGGCTCCTCCGTTGCGAGAGCGGCAAAACGGCCCTTTTCAGGGCCACCAACTTGCCTTTTGCGGGAAGGGCGGAATTGTTGTTGTTGTTTGTGTGTGTGGACGGCTGTGATGTATGTGTGCATTTTGATTGTGGGTGGGGGGGCGCGTCAAAGCGTGTTGCGCGGGGTACGGCCACGAGGTTGGTCGCCGTGGCGTGGAATGGTGGCACGCCTCGTTGGCGTGGTTTTTGACCCATTGGTGTTGTTGGGGTGTGTGTGTGTGTTACCCGTCTGCGAGGGGGGACAGTGCGATCGGCGACTTTTGTGTCACCGTAACGACGGCCGTTTGCGGGTTTGTTTTTTTGCACATCATACATGGCGAGGGTGAAATGTGAAATGTTTTTGTTTTGTTTTTTTGCCGCCCACTATTCCCTTTGCTGTACGCCGAGTTTGACAATGGTGCGACGTAACTGCAGCGTGGAGGTGTGTGAGTGACGTTGAAATGAACGTGCCATTAAGACGCATTGTTGTTGTATTGTACTGTACGTGTACGGCGACACGCACGATGATGTACCATTCGACTCTGATGTTTGATAGCCGTGTCTGACTGATTGCGTACGACGCACGCACACCGATGTCGTCATTCAAGATGCACGCTAGACGACGACGGCGGCGGCGGCGGTGGTCGTTTGTTTGGCGAATGTCTGTACACGTGTTTGTCTGTGTCCATCCGGTATGTATTTGTTTGTTTGAAAGTGTTTTGTGTGTCGGTGACGTGGTCCGATCCGTCGCCCCCTGAGTAACTGTCGATCGGCGCGATAGACCGGCGTCACGCAACTGAACCGAAGTCTTGGGCACACCCGTCATACTGTTGTACACCGTCGCGCTGAGAACGGTAACGAAAGGTTGACGTTGATCGGTCGAATGTCTGGGCAGAACGTGAGGAATGAGGCAAGAGTGCAAGGAGGGGGGGCAAAAGAGAGAGGAAGGGAAAAAGGGGAGAAACGCATTCGTAGAGCAACGGAACGTTCCCGTGTCGGAGGCGTATTGGAGCCGCACTGAAATGCGTTTAACGGCGGCGCGGCTGCAAGTGTCTGCCGTGGTGAACGTTACCTTTGACGGCTGCATTGGGCTTTGCCTTTGCTTTCGCTTTCGCTTTCGCGTTCGCTTTCGCTTTCCCGGATGTACGTAACGTTTGTTGATATGGTTCTGAGGAAGAGTGTATGACAGTGCCGTGCCGTCCATGTTCGTGTGCCCTCCCATTGTGTGTATGCTATTGTCTGTGTACTTGAATGATGTATGTAGGTGTTAGTGGACATGTTTTACCAGTGGGGGGAAATGGATCGTCGATAGTTGCCGTCACTCTGTCACGGTCGAGATGACGCACCCTCCGTACAGAAAGGTGTCGAGAAAGTGAGTGTGTGTGTGCGTCCGTGAATTGGCAGCGTTTGGAGGTGGGCGTGCCCTGCATGTGGCCCGGAAAAGGCTGTTCGTTAGGCGGTAGTGTTGTGTGGACAGGGGAGGGGCATGCGTAACGCTGCTGGCATGGCATTTCGGGAGATGGGAGGGGGCAAACGAGGAAACGAGGAGCGGCGGCCAAAGACGGGACGGGGAGGGGCGCGGTGTGGGTGGCTTGCGCCTGTGCTCGGCGTTGTGGTTTGTGCAAAAGAGGAGGAGAAAAACAATGTGAGTTGCCAGGGAGGGGAGCGGTGTTGTGTTGTGGTTGTCAGTGAACGTGGCGAGACGGACGGATGCGCGGAGGGGCGGGGGCGGCGCATTTCGCCGGTGCCGTGCCGTGCCGTGCCTGAAAGCCGCGTGGTCGCTGTGTTGTTGGTGGCGTGGGGGCGAGGAGAGTACCGTACGGGTGTGCTTGTGCGCCGGAAATGGCACACTGCGCCCGCCCGTCTTGGAGGCTGATGGCTGTGGTGTGGAAATGGGGCGCGGTGATGTTGAAGCACAGAAAAGAAACCAAGAAAACGGAAGGCGTGATGCGGCGGTGGTGGTGAGAGCGGGAAAAACAAAACAAAAGAAAAAAAACAACAAAAAAAAAGAAGGAAAAACAACAAGAAACAAAAAAGAAAACAAAAAGTCTATCAATATTAAAATGTAAATGGAAATGGACCCAGGTATAACCTCCCTGCACAAATAGCAGAGAGTCCGATGATAATAAAAATGTGCCAGAATGTTAACGTCCCTACAAAACAAACCCAACGATAATATTAATGAAAGAGTGAACCGTATGTAACATTGCAACAGACATAATGAAACCTGATAAATTGTATAAGGGCAGCAGCCGTTGACCTTTGGCCCTGTATTCAGAATAAAAAGAGCCAAAGATCGTTACCCCAATGAAAAAGACACTGAAACACGTATGTAACATAGTAGCGATGGCGAGACATTGTAGCATCTGTGACCAGAGAGTTTGCGCTGGACTGCGCGAGTGTTGCGAGCGGTTCTCAGTCAGTCAGTCAGTCTGTGTAGTTGAGGGCTGTACTCTGTCAGTAGTCGTCGCGTGCAGTACGCTAATAGTCGTCATGCAGAGCGGTCGGTCAGTAGTAGCAGCCGAGTGCGGTTGTGTGATGTAGGCGGTCGGCAACACTGGTCAAGATGGTGAATAAGGTATACTGTTAATTGATATAATCGTTAGATAATGAGAAATTGTATTTATTGTAATTATTCTCCAACAAGTTCCCCAATAATAATTTTTATTTCAAAAGCATTTTTCAAACATTTAATCTTTTATTGAACTAAAGAGTTCGTTCCACTTCTTTGAAGAAAAATGTCACTAAAATCACAAAGAAAGAGAATATTATTATTTGCAATGCAGTTCCTCCAAGCGCTGCGCAACAACCAGAGCAGAAATGTGACATCCATTTATTCGGAGGTAAGACTTTTAATTCTGATTGTTTTGCACAGGGCCAAAGACCGATATTTCGGTTTAATTGAAGTTTCTTGTCACTGAACGGACTTTTGTAAATGTTGTGTGAAGACTTTATATTTGAGTCAGATTGCGAATTGCACATTTTTGTTGCCATTTTCAATACCTCTCATTGTGGGCGAGGTTACAATTAGCGCAATGTCCATTAGCATCCGTAAATAACATTGTCCATTATTTTAAATATTGCTGGGAGGTTACAACACACACACACACAAAACAAAAAACAAAAAAAAACAAAAAATTGCATTTATATCCGCTCCTCAATTGTAGATACCCCTTACACAGCTGTGTGCAATGAATGAGTGCTGGCTGGTAATTAATTGCACTCCTTGGAGGGAAATGCCATAGGAAGTAGTCTTTAAAAAGTGAATGTTTTTCGTTAAGAGACGAAAGTTACTTTAGAAAAAAAGTAATAGTGGGGCTTTTGTTGTTGAACAAAATAAGTACAATGAACATACGTTATCAGATTTGCGCAATGCAGCGTCACACCACCTTTTGATTATAACACAATATACTATACATCGTCCCGAACCGTGACCAGAGTCGCGAGACGAGCAGAGCACGCCGCCGACGCCCGCTCAGTACAACCGTCCACCCGCTACTACTGTCGACCGACTACTACCTCTCCCGACTCGCGCTACAATATATATAACAACTGTTCCTGGCGACCCGGTGCGTGCAACTACTGTCGTCTGGCGCGGTCCAAGCGCCGACTAGCAGCGATAAAGAACTCTCTGGTCAGACAGAGATGCTGTCATGCCTCGCCATCGCTCTGGTAATGAATACATACGTGGTGCAGCGTGCGTACCACCGGAACACGCAGTGGCGGAGCCAAAGACTGTGTTGTCGAGGTCGAGTGCGAGTGGGAAGAGAGGCAGCGTCGGCACGGAGATGCAAGCGAGCGCGAGACGCACGGGGGCTGCGGCGTGGCGCGTTTGCGGTCGGCGCCTTTGGTGGCAACGGCCGGGACAAGCAGCGGTGTATGGTGTGGTGCGGGGCGGACAGGGGCGGCGGTGGACGGGGAGGAGGCGGCGCGACGACGGCATGGGGGCGAAAACGGGACGGGGGACGGCGGATGTTGAGAGGCGTCACGCGCGGACAGGACACAGACACAGAGACACACAGATTGGAAAGGGAGGGTGCGCGGTAGTAGTTGGGAATGTGCGTACCGTGCGGGATGGGAGTGGGCGAGGAACACGGTCGTGGCCCCTGTTTTGGGTGCGTGTGATGACGTCGGTGTGTTGTGGGAAGGGAAGGTGCTGTGGCGGCGGCGCGTAATGGGCGTAGGCCGAAAAGAGAAAGGAACGTGGGCAGTGTGTTGGCAAGCGTCGGTTCGACTGCGACGTTGATGGGCAGGGCAGGGCAAGGTTAATGGTGGTAGGAGTAGGCGTGTGGGCGCAAAAAATCTGCCGCTGCAGGCGGTGCCGTAACCGCCATGGCGGGAAGGAGAGAGGGCCAAAGAAAGAAAGAAAGAAAGAAGAAAACAAAAAAAAAAAAAGGAGGGGGGGGGGGGCGAAAGTGGAGAGGCGGTGGTGTGAGAAGGGCGGGGGCGGAAGGAAGGCAGGAAGGACAAGAGGCGAGGCGACGGCTTGCTTTGTGTATCGGTCGGTCTCTGGCTATGCTTCGTTTTCTGCAGCAGGGTCGGTGCGCGGCGTGGCTCGCGGCAGTGGGAACGCCTGGTGGCTGGACGGCCAGCAATGCGGTTGGATGGGCGGCCACAGCACCGCACCTGTGCCCGAGGAGGAGACGCTGGCGGCGGGCCCTGAGGTGAGGCCGGCTCGGCTGGGGCTGTGGATGTGTAGGTGTGCGCCGCTGCTGCAACAACGAGTAAAACGCGAGAAGAAGGGATGGCGGTAGAGAGGAAAAAAAGAAAAAGGTCGTGTTGTGTTGATGCGCAGGCAGACGCGTACAGAGGGACGAGCCCGGTCTGCAGCAGGGTGTGGCCGTGCCGAGTGCAGAGCAGCGGCGGCTCGGTTCGGTTCGGCCCGGCCCGGCGGGCCGCGCTGTTGTCGCGGACGTGAGCGCCCCCTGGCGGGTGGCCGGAGGCGGCGCGGCGTGTTGGACGTGTGGCTGGTGGCAGTGCACAATTTGCGAGTGGCTGGCGGTGTGGTGTGGCGGTTGGCGCGTCGGGCGGCGGAGAGGTATGTGTTGCGGGCGCCCTTTGCTGCGCTGCGTCGTTGCGTGTGCCGTACAGGGCGGGCGCTTGTCGACTGTGTGGGCGGTGTGGCGAATTGGCGTGAAACGGCTGCCGAGAGGTGTGTGGTAGCGAGCCGGTCGGTGGTGTCAGTGCGAAGGGGAATGTGCGTGCGTTTGGCGGTTTCGGTGTGCTTTTTGCGGCGTGAGAGTGGGAATTAGTGGGGCCGGCTGTTGTGTTGGTTCCTTGTGTCTTGTGTCGCGTAGCTTGATGGCAACGTGGAAGGACGCCGGTTTCGTTTCGAGCCTTGCGTGTGGTTGTCGACGTTGACTGGTTGGCGTGTGCCGATGCACGTGCATGTGTGGGTCGCGAGTGCGTTTTTGGCTGGCTGTGTGTGTGTGTGTGTGTTTTGGGGGGGAAGGGGGAGGCGGTGGTGAAAGTGCAGTCGTTGCCACGGGCGTCGTCGGGTGGGGCTGGGGCTGTGCGTCGTGGCGGAAAGGTGGTAGGTTGCGGGAAGCGAGCCCGTCGTTGACGGTGTCGCGTGAGTTGTGAATCGAGTGGGGCGCGGGGCGCGGGACAGGAGCAGCGTGCCGCTGCGTCGTGGTCGTCAGCAGAGGCTGTGCGTGTGCTTGTCCTTTTTGTGGGCGGTTCGTGCGAGGCGTTTTTGTTTTGTGTTGCCCTAGTTGTTAGTTTATTTTGTTTGTGTTTGTTATTTTGAGACGACGACTGGTTGGTGGCGTGCGCGCGAAGTGGCGGTGTGCGCTTCCCGTGTCGTTTGTGTTGTTTGGTTTTTTTGTTTTTGTGTGTTTTTGTTTTTTTTTTTTTTTTTTTTTTTTTTTTTTTGCACTGGGCCCCGGTGGGTGGGTGCGTGTGTGTCGATTGCCGGCTGGCGAAAGGTGCGCCATCGGCGGGGTGGGTCGCCGGCACAAGTAGAGGCGGCGGCGTTGTTGCTGTTGTTGTGTGGTGTTTGTTTTGTTCGGCTGTGTCGGCGAGCTGTGTTGCGGTGCGTGTGAATGGTGGTGCAAAAGTGCTGGCGTTGGGGCTGCGACTGCGACGGCGACGGCGGCGAGCCGCGGGCGCGCCATTGATAGTGATGTTGTGAACAGCGGCTGTGTACGGTAGTGGTGTTGTTGTAGCACGACGTGCATCCGGGCCGGCGCGGAAAGCGCAGTTGCGGGCGGTTGCCCTTCGGTGCCAGCCATGTCGCGTGAGCGGCGGGTTGCTCTGGTGTCGACACGTGGTGCTCTGGGTTGTTGTGTGGTGCCCTTTGGCCGGTGGGGGTGGTTCGCGTGTGTCTCGTTCGCGCTCGGTGTCTGGTCGTGGTCGTGCTGCTCCCCCGTCTGTCGGCGGTTTCCGACGTCGTCTGTACGTTTTTGTTCGTTTGCGGCGTGCCTGCCGACGTCGTCCCGTCGCGACCTTTCAACCGAAAGTGTGGCGCCCGAAGGTGAACGAACGTAACCCTGACCTCGGCGCTTTACGCTGAGCCGAGCGAACCGAACCGAACCTAACCTGTGGTGTGGCGAGGTGAGCTCAGCCTGTGAGCCCCTAACGTCTACGTAAGGTAAGCTGTCCGGCTCACGCCTCACGTTTTTGAACGCTTTTTTAACCTACGTTTGACGCTTCTTAACCTAGCACTGACCCCTTAACCTAACGTGTAACCTAACCTAACCTAACCTAACCTAACCTAACCTAACCTAACCTAACCTCTGACGCCTGACGTGTTTGAATGCTTAACCTAAGTTTGACGCTTAACCTAACCCAAGTCCCCTTAACCTAACCCACGTCCACCTAACCTAACCTAACCTAACGTAGACGTGTAAACGTAATGTGTAACGCGTAACGTGTAAGGTCGGCTGTCGTGTGTGCTTGACGGCAGATTGGGTTGGTCTGTAGATTCGGATTGCGGTTTGCCTCGGTCGAGGGGTTGGGTCGGAAGCGGCGAGGGGCGGCGGCGCCTGTTGCGCAGGCGGCGTCCGTTTGCGGCGGGCAATTGTTGAGAAACGGCTGTGAATGTTGGCGGGCGAGAGGAGGAGGACGGCGCGCGATGTGGCCCGACGGCTGCGGGCCGATCGGGAAACGGCGGGAGGGCGACGGAAGGCGATGGGGCGGCGGAGGCGCGTTTGCACGGCCGTCA
This sequence comes from Schistocerca americana, assembly GCF_021461395.2. NCBI lineage: Eukaryota > Metazoa > Arthropoda > Insecta > Orthoptera > Acrididae > Schistocerca > Schistocerca americana. Next base: position 170,751 of record NW_025725953.1, read on the forward strand.
TCGCCGCACGCCTCGGCTTGTGTGGCTGTGGCGCCGGCCGCGCTGGCCGGGCTGCCGCGGCGACGGTGTGGGAGTTTTGCCGAAGGTTTGGCCATTGTGGCGGGTCGTCGGCTGGGGCTGTGGGGGCGGCATTTGGGCGGGGGCGGCGATTCTCGGCGGGCCGACCCAGGCTGTAGCGCGCGGTAGCTGCAGTTTGGCCGTGGTTTGCGGCGCTGCCGTGGCGACTGGTTGGCGACTGTGGTGTGGCTGTGTGTAGCCCCATCCTCGGTGGTTTGAAAGGCGCGGGCGGTTGTGGCGCAGGTTTGGGGCTGCTCCGCACAGGCTGTCGGACGTTGGGCGGTAGCAAGCGCGGGAGGCGCGGCGCGGCGGCGCGCAGAGTGGCGGCCGCTCTCTCGGCCGTCCGCGCCCGCCCGCGACACTGGCTGGGCCTTGTGATTCTCTGCTCTGCTGCTGTGCTGTGCTTGCGTGCCTGCCTGCCGTCCCGCTCGCTCTCGCTGTGTGTTACGCGCGTCGTCGAAATGGCAGATCAGGCGGCTACGAACGAGACTGCTGCGGCACCCGCCGCCACCGGCACTACGAAGAAGGCCAAGTCTGCGTCGTCTGCGAAGAAGCCGCGCGCCAAGCCTGCGCACCCGCGCACCTCTGAGATGGTGACGGCCGCCATCAAGAGTCTGAAGGAGCGCGGCGGGTCGTCGCTGCAGGCGATCAAGAAGTACATAGCCGCGCACTACAAGCTGGACGCGGAGAAGCTGGCGCCGTTTATCAAGAAGTACCTCAAGTCGGCCGTCGTGGCGGGCGAGCTGGTGCAGACGAAGGGGAAGGGCGCGTCCGGCTCGTTCAAGCTTGCCGGCGCCGGCGGCGGGGGGGCGGCCGAGGGCGGCAAGGCTCGTGCTGGCGGTGCCAAGAAGAAGCGCGCCGCTCCGGCCAGCAAGGAGAAGAAGGGCGCCCGTGCGGCCGGCGCAAAGAAGGCTGGTGGCGTGAAGGCGGCGACCGGTCGGAAGGCGGGCGCCGCCAAGAAGGCGTCTGCGGCGTCGGCCGCGCCCGCGGGTGCGAAGAAGGCGGCTGCGGCCAAGCCGGCCAAGGCCAAGTCGCCGTCGAAGGCGAAGAAGGCCGCCAAGGTTCCGACGAAGAAGCCGAAGGCGCCGCGCCCGAAGAAGGCGACGACGCCGTCTAAGGCGAAGGCTTCGCCCAAGAAGAAGAAGTAGAGTAGAGGAGAAAGAGATGGGAGAAAGGAAGGGTTTGGCGCTTGACTCCGTCGTCCCCACCCCCCGTCGTCGTCTAGTGGCGCGCAAGAGACGCGCGGCCCAAAACGGCCCTTCTCAGGGCCATCAAAGCACGTCGGGGAAGGTTTTGATTGTCGTGTTGCGTTTGGTGTGGGTGTCTGTCTGGCGTTTCTGTATGCCCGTGGGGATGCTGTTTGCGTGCCGTGGTGGTTGGATTGCGGGGGTCGGTGGCGGGTGTGGGCGGCGGTAGCGGTAAGCGGTGTTGTTGTTGTTGTTGTCGTGGTTGATTGTCGCCGTGTTTGTGGCGGCGGCCGACGGTTGGTTTTTCTGTCACGTTGTTTTGTTTGAATACGTTGGTTGGCTTGCCTGCGTTCGTTCGTCTCGGATGTCTGTCTTGTCGAGTCGTGTCTGGTCTTTGTTCTGTTTTGTTCCTTTGTGTGTGTGTGTGTGTGTGTGTGTGTTATGTTTTGCAACGGGGGGCACGTTGAGATGTGGAAGGAGTCGGCGGGGATTTCGGTGGCGCGTAGAGCGAGCGAGCGCGCGCGCCTGCCTGGCCGTTGGCCGTCGGAGTGGAGTGCGGGTTTTTTTTGTTTTCGAAACGAAAGCGGCGGCCGGCCAGCCACCCGTGCGGTGTGACGTCGGCCGTTGGGTATTGTGCGCTTTGAGCGCCGGGGAGGGATGATGTGTGATTGTTGCGCGCTGCTAGCAGGCAGGCAGAGTGAGCGGGTGTGGCGGACGGACGGGAAGTGGTGGTTTTTTTTTGTTTTTGGGTTGCGGGGCGAGAGGCAGGCGACCGACAAAGTTTGCTCGCGACGGAGAGATGTTAGTGGCCCTGAAAAGGGCCGTTTTTGTTTGTGCGGTGCGGTGCGGTGCGGTGCCGCGGCGCGGTTTAGGCGCGCTCGCCGCGGATGCGGCGCGCGAGCTGGATGTCCTTGGGCATGATGGTGACGCGCTTGGCGTGGATTGCGCACAGGTTGGTGTCTTCGAAGAGGCCGACGAGGTAGGCCTCGCTGGCCTCCTGCAGGGCCATGACTGCGGAGCTCTGGAAGCGCAGGTCGGTCTTGAAGTCCTGGGCGATCTCGCGCACTAGGCGCTGGAATGGCAGCTTGCGGATGAGCAGCTCTGTGCTCTTCTGGTAGCGCCTGATTTCTCGCAGGGCGACGGTGCCCGGCCTGTAGCGGTGGGGCTTCTTGACGCCTCCGGTGGCGGGCGCGCTCTTCCTCGCCGCCTTGGTGGCGAGCTGTTTGCGCGGCGCCTTTCCGCCGGTGGACTTGCGGGCCGTTTGCTTTGTGCGGGCCATGGCGGTAGCGGTAGCGGTAGCGGTAGCGGAGCGGCGTGCGTGGAGGTTAGGTGCGGCGCGGCGTCCGGTGCTGCCTTGACAACGGGCCCGCGCGCCTCCGTGCTGCGCTTATATGCCCTCGGTTGCGCGTGGTGGGGGGAGGGCGGGCCAGAGTCTATATAGGGGGGCGGCGGGCGCGCTGGGCGCAGACCGTAGCCGACTCGCCAGCCGCTGCAGCTGCTGTTTGTGCACGTTTTGCTTTGCCCGAGGAAGGAAGGATGACAGGCCGCGGCAAGGGAGGAAAGGGGCTCGGCAAGGGTGGCGCCAAGCGGCACCGCAAGGTGTTGCGCGACAACATCCAGGGCATCACGAAGCCCGCCATCCGCCGCCTGGCTCGCAGGGGCGGCGTGAAGCGCATCTCTGGTCTGATCTACGAGGAGACCCGCGGGGTGCTGAAGGTGTTCCTGGAGAACGTGATCCGCGACGCGGTGACGTACACTGAGCACGCCAAGCGCAAGACTGTGACGGCCATGGACGTGGTGTACGCCCTGAAGAGGCAGGGGCGCACCCTGTACGGTTTCGGCGGTTAGGCTGCGTCGCAGCGGGCGCTGGCCTTCCCGCGGCCGTGCTTGTGGGTGGGAGAGACTAGAAAACGGCCCTTTTCAGGGCCACCACACTGTTCGGAAGTTGAAAAGTGCGAAAGAGTCTGTGTTGTTGTTGCTGCGTGTGTGCGCTGTGTTGTTTGTTTGTTTCTTTCTTTCTTTCCGTTTGAGCGACGTGATGTGACTGGGAGGGGAGAAGGAAAGGAAACGTGTCATGTGGCTGGCTGTGTGTGGAGCTGCTTCGTTTGTGTGTTTGTTATTGTGTGTCTTTGTATCGATCGCGACGGAGATGGCGGGCTGTGTGTTGTTGTGCGAGAGGCGGTGATTATTTGCTTGCGTGGTTTGGCTCTGTGTGTTTGTTTGCGGCGGCGGCGTTGGGGTTTCCGAGGCAAGGCGTGTGGGCATAGGCGGCCGGATCAGCTGTTTCGTTCGTGTCGACGGCCGTTGCGCGCGGGAGTGGAGGGCGGTGTGTCGACACGCCTCCCTTTAACAATGGTCATTATTGCTGCCGTTGTCGGTTTGGAAGGCGACTGCGACCGTGCAAAATGTGTGTGTGTGTGTGTGTGTGTTTTGGGCCACACGGGCTGTGTGGACGACAAGATGGCGGACGTGCGCCGGCGGCGGCTGTGCTGTGACGGTGCAAAGTTAAAACAAAACAAGGTGCGGCGAGGACGACTGAAATTTTGCTTTGGACGTAGGTTTGTGTGGTGGCCCTGAAAAGGGCCGATTGTTGTGGGCCGAGCCGGCAAAGCGCGTTGCGTGCAGGGGAGCACGCGGCGGCTGCGATTGCCTGGCCTCCTTTAGGCCTTCTTCTCGGTCTTCTTTGGCAGCAGGACGGCCTGGATGTTGGGCAGGACACCACCCTGTGCGATGGTGACGCCCGACAGGAGCTTGTTGAGCTCCTCGTCGTTGCGGATGGCAAGCTGCAGGTGGCGCGGGATGATGCGCGTCTTCTTGTTGTCGCGGGCCGCGTTTCCGGCCAGCTCGAGCACCTCAGCCGCGAGGTACTCCATGACGGCGGCGAGGTAGACGGGCGCCCCGGCGCCGACGCGCTCTGCGTAGTTTCCCTTGCGCAGGAGGCGGTGGATTCTGCCGACCGGGAACTGGAGCCCAGCCCTGCTTGAGCGGGACTTTGACTTGCCCTTGACTTTGCCTCCCTTTCCGCGTCCGGACATGGCGATGGGCTAGCGACGGTGCACACGAAACGGAAACGAAAACGACCGGTGCGAGCGGCAGCGAGTCGAGCAGCGGAGTGCGTGCCGGCGCAGCCGGGGTGGGGGTGCTTTATGGGCTCGGGTGCGGCGGCCGGTTGCGCGCGCGCCCCATTGGTCGGCGGCCGCAACAGGGCGAGCTGGTAAAGGTGCGGCGGCGGCTGGCGGCGGGTGCCACTGTGTGGGGAGACGCTGACTAGAGCGGAGCGCTTGCTACTGGTGTTGCTGCTGCCGTACGTTGGTTCGAGATGCCGCCCAAGACTAGCGGGAAGGCCGCCAAGAAGGCTGGCAAGGCGCAGAAGAACATTTCGAAGGGCGACAAGAAGAAGAAGCGCAAGAGGAAGGAGAGCTATGCCATCTACATCTACAAGGTGCTGAAGCAGGTGCACCCTGACACGGGCATCTCGTCGAAGGCGATGAGCATCATGAACAGCTTCGTGAACGACATTTTCGAGCGCATTGCGGCCGAGGCTTCTCGCCTGGCGCACTACAACAAGCGCTCGACCATCACGTCCCGCGAGATCCAGACCGCTGTGCGGCTGTTGCTGCCTGGCGAGCTGGCCAAGCACGCCGTGAGCGAGGGCACGAAGGCGGTGACCAAGTACACGAGCTCCAAGTAAGGAGGTGGCTCTGGAATGGAAGGAAGGATGGAGAAGGCTCCTCCGTTGCGAGAGCGGCAAAACGGCCCTTTTCAGGGCCACCAACTTGCCTTTTGCGGGAAGGGCGGAATTGTTGTTGTTGTTTGTGTGTGTGGACGGCTGTGATGTATGTGTGCATTTTGATTGTGGGTGGGGGGGCGCGTCAAAGCGTGTTGCGCGGGGTACGGCCACGAGGTTGGTCGCCGTGGCGTGGAATGGTGGCACGCCTCGTTGGCGTGGTTTTTGACCCATTGGTGTTGTTGGGGTGTGTGTGTGTGTTACCCGTCTGCGAGGGGGGACAGTGCGATCGGCGACTTTTGTGTCACCGTAACGACGGCCGTTTGCGGGTTTGTTTTTTTGCACATCATACATGGCGAGGGTGAAATGTGAAATGTTTTTGTTTTGTTTTTTTGCCGCCCACTATTCCCTTTGCTGTACGCCGAGTTTGACAATGGTGCGACGTAACTGCAGCGTGGAGGTGTGTGAGTGACGTTGAAATGAACGTGCCATTAAGACGCATTGTTGTTGTATTGTACTGTACGTGTACGGCGACACGCACGATGATGTACCATTCGACTCTGATGTTTGATAGCCGTGTCTGACTGATTGCGTACGACGCACGCACACCGATGTCGTCATTCAAGATGCACGCTAGACGACGACGGCGGCGGCGGCGGTGGTCGTTTGTTTGGCGAATGTCTGTACACGTGTTTGTCTGTGTCCATCCGGTATGTATTTGTTTGTTTGAAAGTGTTTTGTGTGTCGGTGACGTGGTCCGATCCGTCGCCCCCTGAGTAACTGTCGATCGGCGCGATAGACCGGCGTCACGCAACTGAACCGAAGTCTTGGGCACACCCGTCATACTGTTGTACACCGTCGCGCTGAGAACGGTAACGAAAGGTTGACGTTGATCGGTCGAATGTCTGGGCAGAACGTGAGGAATGAGGCAAGAGTGCAAGGAGGGGGGGCAAAAGAGAGAGGAAGGGAAAAAGGGGAGAAACGCATTCGTAGAGCAACGGAACGTTCCCGTGTCGGAGGCGTATTGGAGCCGCACTGAAATGCGTTTAACGGCGGCGCGGCTGCAAGTGTCTGCCGTGGTGAACGTTACCTTTGACGGCTGCATTGGGCTTTGCCTTTGCTTTCGCTTTCGCTTTCGCGTTCGCTTTCGCTTTCCCGGATGTACGTAACGTTTGTTGATATGGTTCTGAGGAAGAGTGTATGACAGTGCCGTGCCGTCCATGTTCGTGTGCCCTCCCATTGTGTGTATGCTATTGTCTGTGTACTTGAATGATGTATGTAGGTGTTAGTGGACATGTTTTACCAGTGGGGGGAAATGGATCGTCGATAGTTGCCGTCACTCTGTCACGGTCGAGATGACGCACCCTCCATACAGAAAGGTGTCGAGAAAGTGAGTGTGTGTGTGCGTCCGTGAATTGGCAGCGTTTGGAGGTGGGCGTGCCCTGCATGTGGCCCGGAAAAGGCTGTTCGTTAGGCGGTAGTGTTGTGTGGACAGGGGAGGGGCATGCGTAACGCTGCTGGCATGGCATTTCGGGAGATGGGAGGGGGCAAACGAGGAAACGAGGAGCGGCGGCCAAAGACGGGACGGGGAGGGGCGCGGTGTGGGTGGCTTGCGCCTGTGCTCGGCGTTGTGGTTTGTGCAAAAGAGGAGGAGAAAAACAATGTGAGTTGCCAGGGAGGGGAGCGGTGTTGTGTTGTGGTTGTCAGTGAACGTGGCGAGACGGACGGATGCGCGGAGGGGCGGGGGCGGCGCATTTCGCCGGTGCCGTGCCGTGCCGTGCCTGAAAGCCGCGTGGTCGCTGTGTTGTTGGTGGCGTGGGGGCGAGGAGAGTACCGTACGGGTGTGCTTGTGCGCCGGAAATGGCACACTGCGCCCGCCCGTCTTGGAGGCTGATGGCTGTGGTGTGGAAATGGGGCGCGGTGATGTTGAAGCACAGAAAAGAAACCAAGAAAACGGAAGGCGTGATGCGGCGGTGGTGGTGAGAGCGGGAAAAACAAAACAAAAGAAAAAAAACAACAAAAAAAAAGAAGGAAAAACAACAAGAAACAAAAAAGAAAACAAAAAGTCTATCAATATTAAAATGTAAATGGAAATGGACCCAGGTATAACCTCCCTGCACAAATAGCAGAGAGTCCGATGATAATAAAAATGTGCCAGAATGTTAACGTCCCTACAAAACAAACCCAACGATAATATTAATGAAAGAGTGAACCGTATGTAACATTGCAACAGACATAATGAAACCTGATAAATTGTATAAGGGCAGCAGCCGTTGACCTTTGGCCCTGTATTCAGAATAAAAAGAGCCAAAGATCGTTACCCCAATGAAAAAGACACTGAAACACGTATGTAACATAGTAGCGATGGCGAGACATTGTAGCATCTGTGACCAGAGAGTTTGCGCTGGACTGCGCGAGTGTTGCGAGCGGTTCTCAGTCAGTCAGTCAGTCTGTGTAGTTGAGGGCTGTACTCTGTCAGTAGTCGTCGCGTGCAGTACGCTAATAGTCGTCATGCAGAGCGGTCGGTCAGTAGTAGCAGCCGAGTGCGGTTGTGTGATGTAGGCGGTCGGCAACACTGGTCAAGATGGTGAATAAGGTATACTGTTAATTGATATAATCGTTAGATAATGAGAAATTGTATTTATTGTAATTATTCTCCAACAAGTTCCCCAATAATAATTTTTATTTCAAAAGCATTTTTCAAACATTTAATCTTTTATTGAACTAAAGAGTTCGTTCCACTTCTTTGAAGAAAAATGTCACTAAAATCACAAAGAAAGAGAATATTATTATTTGCAATGCAGTTCCTCCAAGCGCTGCGCAACAACCAGAGCAGAAATGTGACATCCATTTATTCGGAGGTAAGACTTTTAATTCTGATTGTTTTGCACAGGGCCAAAGACCGATATTTCGGTTTAATTGAAGTTTCTTGTCACTGAACGGACTTTTGTAAATGTTGTGTGAAGACTTTATATTTGAGTCAGATTGCGAATTGCACATTTTTGTTGCCATTTTCAATACCTCTCATTGTGGGCGAGGTTACAATTAGCGCAATGTCCATTAGCATCCGTAAATAACATTGTCCATTATTTTAAATATTGCTGGGAGGTTACAACACACACACACACAAAACAAAAAACAAAAAAAAACAAAAAATTGCATTTATATCCGCTCCTCAATTGTAGATACCCCTTACACAGCTGTGTGCAATGAATGAGTGCTGGCTGGTAATTAATTGCACTCCTTGGAGGGAAATGCCATAGGAAGTAGTCTTTAAAAAGTGAATGTTTTTCGTTAAGAGACAAAAGTTACTTTAGAAAAAAAGTAATAGTGGGGCTTTTGTTGTTGAACAAAATAAGTACAATGAACATACGTTATCAGATTTGCGCAATGCAGCGTCACACCACCTTTTGATTATAACACAATATACTATACATCGTCCCGAACCGTGACCAGAGTCGCGAGACGAGCAGAGCACGCCGCCGACGCCCGCTCAGTACAACCGTCCACCCGCTACTACTGTCGACCGACTACTACCTCTCCCGACTCGCGCTACAATATATATAACAACTGTTCCTGGCGACCCGGTGCGTGCAACTACTGTCGTCTGGCGCGGTCCAAGCGCCGACTAGCAGCGATAAAGAACTCTCTGGTCAGACAGAGATGCTGTCATGCCTCGCCATCGCTCTGGTAATGAATACATACGTGGTGCAGCGTGCGTACCACCGGAACACGCAGTGGCGGAGCCAAAGACTGTGTTGTCGAGGTCGAGTGCGAGTGGGAAGAGAGGCAGCGTCGGCACGGAGATGCAAGCGAGCGCGAGACGCACGGGGGCTGCGGCGTGGCGCGTTTGCGGTCGGCGCCTTTGGTGGCAACGGCCGGGACAAGCAGCGGTGTATGGTGTGGTGCGGGGCGGACAGGGGCGGCGGTGGACGGGGAGGAGGCGGCGCGACGACGGCATGGGGGCGAAAACGGGACGGGGGACGGCGGATGTTGAGAGGCGTCACGCGCGGACAGGACACAGACACAGAGACACACAGATTGGAAAGGGAGGGTGCGCGGTAGTAGTTGGGAATGTGCGTACCGTGCGGGATGGGAGTGGGCGAGGAACACGGTCGTGGCCCCTGTTTTGGGTGCGTGTGATGACGTCGGTGTGTTGTGGGAAGGGAAGGTGCTGTGGCGGCGGCGCGTAATGGGCGTAGGCCGAAAAGAGAAAGGAACGTGGGCAGTGTGTTGGCAAGCGTCGGTTCGACTGCGACGTTGATGGGCAGGGCAGGGCAAGGTTAATGGTGGTAGGAGTAGGCGTGTGGGCGCAAAAAATCTGCCGCTGCAGGCGGTGCCGTAACCGCCATGGCGGGAAGGAGAGAGGGCCAAAGAAAGAAAGAAAGAAAGAAGAAAACAAAAAAAAAAAAAGGAGGGGGGGGGGCGAAAGTGGAGAGGCGGTGGTGTGAGAAGGGCGGGGGCGGAAGGAAGGCAGGAAGGACAAGAGGCGAGGCGACGGCTTGCTTTGTGTATCGGTCGGTCTCTGGCTATGCTTCGTTTTCTGCAGCAGGGTCGGTGCGCGGCGTGGCTCGCGGCAGTGGGAACGCCTGGTGGCTGGACGGCCAGCAATGCGGTTGGATGGGCGGCCACAGCACCGCACCTGTGCCCGAGGAGGAGACGCTGGCGGCGGGCCCTGAGGTGAGGCCGGCTCGGCTGGGGCTGTGGATGTGTAGGTGTGCGCCGCTGCTGCAACAACGAGTAAAACGCGAGAAGAAGGGATGGCGGTAGAGAGGAAAAAAAGAAAAAGGTCGTGTTGTGTTGATGCGCAGGCAGACGCGTACAGAGGGACGAGCCCGGTCTGCAGCAGGGTGTGGCCGTGCCGAGTGCAGAGCAGCGGCGGCTCGGTTCGGTTCGGCCCGGCCCGGCGGGCCGCGCTGTTGTCGCGGACGTGAGCGCCCCCTGGCGGGTGGCCGGAGGCGGCGCGGCGTGTTGGACGTGTGGCTGGTGGCAGTGCACAATTTGCGAGTGGCTGGCGGTGTGGTGTGGCGGTTGGCGCGTCGGGCGGCGGAGAGGTATGTGTTGCGGGCGCCCTTTGCTGCGCTGCGTCGTTGCGTGTGCCGTACAGGGCGGGCGCTTGTCGACTGTGTGGGCGGTGTGGCGAATTGGCGTGAAACGGCTGCCGAGAGGTGTGTGGTAGCGAGCCGGTCGGTGGTGTCAGTGCGAAGGGGAATGTGCGTGCGTTTGGCGGTTTCGGTGTGCTTTTTGCGGCGTGAGAGTGGGAATTAGTGGGGCCGGCTGTTGTGTTGGTTCCTTGTGTCTTGTGTCGCGTAGCTTGATGGCAACGTGGAAGGACGCCGGTTTCGTTTCGAGCCTTGCGTGTGGTTGTCGACGTTGACTGGTTGGCGTGTGCCGATGCACGTGCATGTGTGGGTCGCGAGTGCGTTTTTGGCTGGCTGTGTGTGTGTGTGTGTGTTTTGGGGGGGAAGGGGGAGGCGGTGGTGAAAGTGCAGTCGTTGCCACGGGCGTCGTCGGGTGGGGCTGGGGCTGTGCGTCGTGGCGGAAAGGTGGTAGGTTGCGGGAAGCGAGCCCGTCGTTGACGGTGTCGCGTGAGTTGTGAATCGAGTGGGGCGCGGGGCGCGGGACAGGAGCAGCGTGCCGCTGCGTCGTGGTCGTCAGCAGAGGCTGTGCGTGTGCTTGTCCTTTTTGTGGGTGGTTCGTGCGAGGCGTTTTTGTTTTGTGTTGCCCTAGTTGTTAGTTTATTTTGTTTGTGTTTGTTATTTTGAGACGACGACTGGTTGGTGGCGTGCGCGCGAAGTGGCGGTGTGCGCTTCCCGTGTCGTTTGTGTTGTTTGGTTTTTTTGTTTTTGTGTGTTTTTGTTTTTTTTTTTTTTTTTTTTTTTTTTTTTTGCACTGGGCCCCGGTGGGTGGGTGCGTGTGTGTCGATTGCCGGCTGGCGAAAGGTGCGCCATCGGCGGGGTGGGTCGCCGGCACAAGTAGAGGCGGCGGCGTTGTTGCTGTTGTTGTGTGGTGTTTGTTTTGTTCGGCTGTGTCGGCGAGCTGTGTTGCGGTGCGTGTGAATGGTGGTGCAAAAGTGCTGGCGTTGGGGCTGCGACTGCGACGGCGACGGCGGCGAGCCGCGGGCGCGCCATTGATAGTGATGTTGTGAACAGCGGCTGTGTACGGTAGTGGTGTTGTTGTAGCACGACGTGCATCCGGGCCGGCGCGGAAAGCGCAGTTGCGGGCGGTTGCCCTTCGGTGCCAGCCATGTCGCGTGAGCGGCGGGTTGCTCTGGTGTCGACACGTGGTGCTCTGGGTTGTTGTGTGGTGCCCTTTGGCCGGTGGGGGTGGTTCGCGTGTGTCTCGTTCGCGCTCGGTGTCTGGTCGTGGTCGTGCTGCTCCCCCGTCTGTCGGCGGTTTCCGACGTCGTCTGTACGTTTTTGTTCGTTTGCGGCGTGCCTGCCGACGTCGTCCCGTCGCGACCTTTCAACCGAAAGTGTGGCGCCCGAAGGTGAACGAACGTAACCCTGACCTCGGCGCTTTACGCTGAGCCGAGCGAACCGAACCGAACCTAACCTGTGGTGTGGCGAGGTGAGCTCAGCCTGTGAGCCCCTAACGTCTACGTAAGGTAAGCTGTCCGGCTCACGCCTCACGTTTTTGAACGCTTTTTTAACCTACGTTTGACGCTTCTTAACCTAGCACTGACCCCTTAACCTAACGTGTAACCTAACCTAACCTAACCTAACCTAACCTAACCTAACCTAACCTAACCTCTGACGCCTGACGTGTTTGAATGCTTAACCTAAGTTTGACGCTTAACCTAACCCAAGTCCCCTTAACCTAACCCACGTCCACCTAACCTAACCTAACCTAACGTAGACGTGTAAACGTAATGTGTAACGCGTAACGTGTAAGGTCGGCTGTCGTGTGTGCTTGACGGCAGATTGGGTTGGTCTGTAGATTCGGATTGCGGTTTGCCTCGGTCGAGGGGTTGGGTCGGAAGCGGCGAGGGGCGGCGGCGCCTGTTGCGCAGGCGGCGTCCGTTTGCGGCGGGCAATTGTTGAGAAACGGCTGTGAATGTTGGCGGGCGAGAGGAGGAGGACGGCGCGCGATGTGGCCCGACGGCTGCGGGCCGATCGGGAAACGGCGGGAGGGCGACGGAAGGCGATGGGGCGGCGGAGGCGCGTTTGCACGGCCGTCATCGCCGCACGCCTCGGCTTGTGTGGCTGTGGCGCCGGCCGCGCTGGCCGGGCTGCCGCGGCGACGGTGTGGGAGTTTTGCCGAAGGTTTGGCCATTGTGGCGGGTCGTCGGCTGGGGCTGTGGGGGCGGCATTTGGGCGGGGGCGGCGATTCTCGGCGGGCCGACCCAGGCTGTAGCGCGCGGTAGCTGCAGTTTGGCCGTGGTTTGCGGCGCTGCCGTGGCGACTGGTTGGCGACTGTGGTGTGGCTGTGTGTAGCCCCATCCTCGGTGGTTTGAAAGGCGCGGGCGGTTGTGGCGCAGGTTTGGGGCTGCTCCGCACAGGCTGTCGGACGTTGGGCGGTAGCAAGCGCGGGAGGCGCGGCGCGGCGGCGCGCAGAGTGGCGGCCGCTCTCTCGGCCGTCCGCGCCCGCCCGCGACACTGGCTGGGCCTTGTGATTCTCTGCTCTGCTGCTGTGCTGTGCTTGCGTGCCTGCCTGCCGTCCCGCTCGCTCTCGCTGTGTGTTACGCGCGTCGTCGAAATGGCAGATCAGGCGGCTACGAACGAGACTGCTGCGGCACCCGCCGCCACCGGCACTACGAAGAAGGCCAAGTCTGCGTCGTCTGCGAAGAAGCCGCGCGCCAAGCCTGCGCACCCGCGCACCTCTGAGATGGTGACGGCCGCCATCAAGAGTCTGAAGGAGCGCGGCGGGTCGTCGCTGCAGGCGATCAAGAAGTACATAGCCGCGCACTACAAGCTGGACGCGGAGAAGCTGGCGCCGTTTATCAAGAAGTACCTCAAGTCGGCCGTCGTGGCGGGCGAGCTGGTGCAGACGAAGGGGAAGGGCGCGTCCGGCTCGTTCAAGCTTGCCGGCGCCGGCGGCGGGGGGGCGGCCGAGGGCGGCAAGGCTCGTGCTGGCGGTGCCAAGAAGAAGCGCGCCGCTCCGGCCAGCAAGGAGAAGAAGGGCGCCCGTGCGGCCGGCGCAAAGAAGGCTGGTGGCGTGAAGGCGGCGACCGGTCGGAAGGCGGGCGCCGCCAAGAAGGCGTCTGCGGCGTCGGCCGCGCCCGCGGGTGCGAAGAAGGCGGCTGCGGCCAAGCCGGCCAAGGCCAAGTCGCCGTCGAAGGCGAAGAAGGCCGCCAAGGTTCCGACGAAGAAGCCGAAGGCGCCGCGCCCGAAGAAGGCGACGACGCCGTCTAAGGCGAAGGCTTCGCCCAAGAAGAAGAAGTAGAGTAGAGGAGAAAGAGATGGGAGAAAGGAAGGGTTTGGCGCTTGACTCCGTCGTCCCCACCCCCCGTCGTCGTCTAGTGGCGCGCAAGAGACGCGCGGCCCAAAACGGCCCTTCTCAGGGCCATCAAAGCACGTCGGGGAAGGTTTTGATTGTCGTGTTGCGTTTGGTGTGGGTGTCTGTCTGTATGCCCGTGGGGATGCTGTTTGCGTGCCGTGGTGGTTGGATTGCGGGGGTCGGTGGCGGGTGTGGGCGGCGGTAGCGGTAAGCGGTGTTGTTGTTGTTGTTGTCGTGGTTGATTGTCGCCGTGTTTGTGGCGGCGGCCGACGGTTGGTTTTTCTGTCACGTTGTTTTGTTTGAATACGTTGGTTGGCTTGCCTGCGTTCGTTCGTCTCGGATGTCTGTCTTGTCGAGTCGTGTCTGGTCTTTGTTTTGTTTTGTTCCTTTGTGTGTGTGTGTGTGTGTGTGTGTTATGTTTTGCAACGGGGGGCACGTTGAGATGTGGAAGGAGTCGGCGGGGATTTCGGTGGCGCGTAGAGCGAGCGAGCGCGCGCGCCTGCCTGGCCGTTGGCCGTCGGAGTGGAGTGCGGGTTTTTTTTGTTTTCGAAACGAAAGCGGCGGCCGGCCAGCCACCCGTGCGGTGTGACGTCGGCCGTTGGGTATTGTGCGCTTTGAGCGCCGGGGAGGGATGATGTGTGATTGTTGCGCGCTGCTAGCAGGCAGGCAGAGTGAGCGGGTGTGGCGGACGGACGGGAAGTGGTGGTTTTTTTTTGTTTTTGGGTTGCGGGGCGAGAGGCAGGCGACCGACAAAGTTTGCTCGCGACGGAGAGATGTTAGTGGCCCTGAAAAGGGCCGTTTTTGTTTGTGCGGTGCGGTGCGGTGCGGTGCCGCGGCGCGGTTTAGGCGCGCTCGCCGCGGATGCGGCGCGCGAGCTGGATGTCCTTGGGCATGATGGTGACGCGCTTGGCGTGGATTGCGCACAGGTTGGTGTCTTCGAAGAGGCCGACGAGGTAGGCCTCGCTGGCCTCCTGCAGGGCCATGACTGCGGAGCTCTGGAAGCGCAGGTCGGTCTTGAAGTCCTGGGCGATCTCGCGCACTAGGCGCTGGAATGGCAGCTTGCGGATGAGCAGCTCTGTGCTCTTCTGGTAGCGCCTGATTTCTCGCAGGGCGACGGTGCCCGGCCTGTAGCGGTGGGGCTTCTTGACGCCTCCGGTGGCGGGCGCGCTCTTCCTCGCCGCCTTGGTGGCGAGCTGTTTGCGCGGCGCCTTTCCGCCGGTGGACTTGCGGGCCGTTTGCTTTGTGCGGGCCATGGCGGTAGCGGTAGCGGTAGCGGTAGCGGAGCGGCGTGCGTGGAGGTTAGGTGCGGCGCGGCGTCCGGTGCTGCCTTGACAACGGGCCCGCGCGCCTCCGTGCTGCGCTTATATGCCCTCGGTTGCGCGTGGTGGGGGGAGGGCGGGCCAGAGTCTATATAGGGGGGCGGCGGGCGCGCTGGGCGCAGACCGTAGCCGACTCGCCAGCCGCTGCAGCTGCTGTTTGTGCACGTTTTGCTTTGCCCGAGGAAGGAAGGATGACAGGCCGCGGCAAGGGAGGAAAGGGGCTCGGCAAGGGTGGCGCCAAGCGGCACCGCAAGGTGTTGCGCGACAACATCCAGGGCATCACGAAGCCCGCCATCCGCCGCCTGGCTCGCAGGGGCGGCGTGAAGCGCATCTCTGGTCTGATCTACGAGGAGACCCGCGGGGTGCTGAAGGTGTTCCTGGAGAACGTGATCCGCGACGCGGTGACGTACACTGAGCACGCCAAGCGCAAGACTGTGACGGCCATGGACGTGGTGTACGCCCTGAAGAGGCAGGGGCGCACCCTGTACGGTTTCGGCGGTTAGGCTGCGTCGCAGCGGGCGCTGGCCTTCCCGCGGCCGTGCTTGTGGGTGGGAGAGACTAGAAAACGGCCCTTTTCAGGGCCACCACACTGTTCGGAAGTTGAAAAGTGCGAAAGAGTCTGTGTTGTTGTTGCTGCGTGTGTGCGCTGTGTTGTTTGTTTGTTTCTTTCTTTCTTTCCGTTTGAGCGACGTGATGTGACTGGGAGGGGAGAAGGAAAGGAAACGTGTCATGTGGCTGGCTGTGTGTGGAGCTGCTTCGTTTGTGTGTTTGTTATTGTGTGTCTTTGTATCGATCGCGACGGAGATGGCGGGCTGTGTGTTGTTGTGCGAGAGGCGGTGATTATTTGCTTGCGTGGTTTGGCTCTGTGTGTTTGTTTGCGGCGGCGGCGTTGGGGTTTCCGAGGCAAGGCGTGTGGGCATAGGCGGCCGGATCAGCTGTTTCGTTCGTGTCGACGGCCGTTGCGCGCGGGAGTGGAGGGCGGTGTGTCGACACGCCTCCCTTTAACAATGGTCATTATTGCTGCCGTTGTCGGTTTGGAAGGCGACTGCGACCGTGCAAAATGTGTGTGTGTGTGTGTGTGTGTTTTGGGCCACACGGGCTGTGTGGACGACAAGATGGCGGACGTGCGCCGGCGGCGGCTGTGCTGTGACGGTGCAAAGTTAAAACAAAACAAGGTGCGGCGAGGACGACTGAAATTTTGCTTTGGACGTAGGTTTGTGTGGTGGCCCTGAAAAGGGCCGATTGTTGTGGGCCGAGCCGGCAAAGCGCGTTGCGTGCAGGGGAGCACGCGGCGGCTGCGATTGCCTGGCCTCCTTTAGGCCTTCTTCTCGGTCTTCTTTGGCAGCAGGACGGCCTGGATGTTGGGCAGGACACCACCCTGTGCGATGGTGACGCCCGACAGGAGCTTGTTGAGCTCCTCGTCGTTGCGGATGGCAAGCTGCAGGTGGCGCGGGATGATGCGCGTCTTCTTGTTGTCGCGGGCCGCGTTTCCGGCCAGCTCGAGCACCTCAGCCGCGAGGTACTCCATGACGGCGGCGAGGTAGACGGGCGCCCCGGCGCCGACGCGCTCTGCGTAGTTTCCCTTGCGCAGGAGGCGGTGGATTCTGCCGACCGGGAACTGGAGCCCAGCCCTGCTTGAGCGGGACTTTGACTTGCCCTTGACTTTGCCTCCCTTTCCGCGTCCGGACATGGCGATGGGCTAGCGACGGTGCACACGAAACGGAAACGAAAACGACCGGTGCGAGCGGCAGCGAGTCGAGCAGCGGAGTGCGTGCCGGCGCAGCCGGGGTGGGGGTGCTTTATGGGCTCGGGTGCGGCGGCCGGTTGCGCGCGCGCCCCATTGGTCGGCGGCCGCAACAGGGCGAGCTGGTAAAGGTGCGGCGGCGGCTGGCGGCGGGTGCCACTGTGTGGGGAGACGCTGACTAGAGCGGAGCGCTTGCTACTGGTGTTGCTGCTGCCGTACGTTGGTTCGAGATGCCGCCCAAGACTAGCGGGAAGGCCGCCAAGAAGGCTGGCAAGGCGCAGAAGAACATTTCGAAGGGCGACAAGAAGAAGAAGCGCAAGAGGAAGGAGAGCTATGCCATCTACATCTACAAGGTGCTGAAGCAGGTGCACCCTGACACGGGCATCTCGTCGAAGGCGATGAGCATCATGAACAGCTTCGTGAACGACATTTTCGAGCGCATTGCGGCCGAGGCTTCTCGCCTGGCGCACTACAACAAGCGCTCGACCATCACGTCCCGCGAGATCCAGACCGCTGTGCGGCTGTTGCTGCCTGGCGAGCTGGCCAAGCACGCCGTGAGCGAGGGCACGAAGGCGGTGACCAAGTACACGAGCTCCAAGTAAGGAGGTGGCTCTGGAATGGAAGGAAGGATGGAGAAGGCTCCTCCGTTGCGAGAGCGGCAAAACGGCCCTTTTCAGGGCCACCAACTTGCCTTTTGCGGGAAGGGCGGAATTGTTGTTGTTGTTTGTGTGTGTGGACGGCTGTGATGTATGTGTGCATTTTGATTGTGGGTGGGGGGGCGCGTCAAAGCGTGTTGCGCGGGGTACGGCCACGAGGTTGGTCGCCGTGGCGTGGAATGGTGGCACGCCTCGTTGGCGTGGTTTTTGACCCATTGGTGTTGTTGGGGTGTGTGTGTGTGTTACCCGTCTGCGAGGGGGGACAGTGCGATCGGCGACTTTTGTGTCACCGTAACGACGGCCGTTTGCGGGTTTGTTTTTTTGCACATCATACATGGCGAGGGTGAAATGTGAAATGTTTTTGTTTTGTTTTTTTGCCGCCCACTATTCCCTTTGCTGTACGCCGAGTTTGACAATGGTGCGACGTAACTGCAGCGTGGAGGTGTGTGAGTGACGTTGAAATGAACGTGCCATTAAGACGCATTGTTGTTGTATTGTACTGTACGTGTACGGCGACACGCACGATGATGTACCATTCGACTCTGATGTTTGATAGCCGTGTCTGACTGATTGCGTACGACGCACGCACACCGATGTCGTCATTCAAGATGCACGCTAGACGACGACGGCGGCGGCGGCGGTGGTCGTTTGTTTGGCGAATGTCTGTACACGTGTTTGTCTGTGTCCATCCGGTATGTATTTGTTTGTTTGAAAGTGTTTTGTGTGTCGGTGACGTGGTCCGATCCGTCGCCCCCTGAGTAACTGTCGATCGGCGCGATAGACCGGCGTCACGCAACTGAACCGAAGTCTTGGGCACACCCGTCATACTGTTGTACACCGTCGCGCTGAGAACGGTAACGAAAGGTTGACGTTGATCGGTCGAATGTCTGGGCAGAACGTGAGGAATGAGGCAAGAGTGCAAGGAGGGGGGGCAAAAGAGAGAGGAAGGGAAAAAGGGGAGAAACGCATTCGTAGAGCAACGGAACGTTCCCGTGTCGGAGGCGTATTGGAGCCGCACTGAAATGCGTTTAACGGCGGCGCGGCTGCAAGTGTCTGCCGTGGTGAACGTTACCTTTGACGGCTGCATTGGGCTTTGCCTTTGCTTTCGCTTTCGCTTTCGCGTTCGCTTTCGCTTTCCCGGATGTACGTAACGTTTGTTGATATGGTTCTGAGGAAGAGTGTATGACAGTGCCGTGCCGTCCATGTTCGTGTGCCCTCCCATTGTGTGTATGCTATTGTCTGTGTACTTGAATGATGTATGTAGGTGTTAGTGGACATGTTTTACCAGTGGGGGGAAATGGATCGTCGATAGTTGCCGTCACTCTGTCACGGTCGAGATGACGCACCCTCCGTACAGAAAGGTGTCGAGAAAGTGAGTGTGTGTGTGCGTCCGTGAATTGGCAGCGTTTGGAGGTGGGCGTGCCCTGCATGTGGCCCGGAAAAGGCTGTTCGTTAGGCGGTAGTGTTGTGTGGACAGGGGAGGGGCATGCGTAACGCTGCTGGCATGGCATTTCGGGAGATGGGAGGGGGCAAACGAGGAAACGAGGAGCGGCGGCCAAAGACGGGACGGGGAGGGGCGCGGTGTGGGTGGCTTGCGCCTGTGCTCGGCGTTGTGGTTTGTGCAAAAGAGGAGGAGAAAAACAATGTGAGTTGCCAGGGAGGGGAGCGGTGTTGTGTTGTGGTTGTCAGTGAACGTGGCGAGACGGACGGATGCGCGGAGGGGCGGGGGCGGCGCATTTCGCCGGTGCCGTGCCGTGCCGTGCCTGAAAGCCGCGTGGTCGCTGTGTTGTTGGTGGCGTGGGGGCGAGGAGAGTACCGTACGGGTGTGCTTGTGCGCCGGAAATGGCACACTGCGCCCGCCCGTCTTGGAGGCTGATGGCTGTGGTGTGGAAATGGGGCGCGGTGATGTTGAAGCACAGAAAAGAAACCAAGAAAACGGAAGGCGTGATGCGGCGGTGGTGGTGAGAGCGGGAAAAACAAAACAAAAGAAAAAAAACAACAAAAAAAAAGAAGGAAAAACAACAAGAAACAAAAAAGAAAACAAAAAGTCTATCAATATTAAAATGTAAATGGAAATGGACCCAGGTATAACCTCCCTGCACAAATAGCAGAGAGTCCGATGATAATAAAAATGTGCCAGAATGTTAACGTCCCTACAAAACAAACCCAACGATAATATTAATGAAAGAGTGAACCGTATGTAACATTGCAACAGACATAATGAAACCTGATAAATTGTATAAGGGCAGCAGCCGTTGACCTTTGGCCCTGTATTCAGAATAAAAAGAGCCAAAGATCGTTACCCCAATGAAAAAGACACTGAAACACGTATGTAACATAGTAGCGATGGCGAGACATTGTAGCATCTGTGACCAGAGAGTTTGCGCTGGACTGCGCGAGTGTTGCGAGCGGTTCTCAGTCAGTCAGTCAGTCTGTGTAGTTGAGGGCTGTACTCTGTCAGTAGTCGTCGCGTGCAGTACGCTAATAGTCGTCATGCAGAGCGGTCGGTCAGTAGTAGCAGCCGAGTGCGGTTGTGTGATGTAGGCGGTCGGCAACACTGGTCAAGATGGTGAATAAGGTATACTGTTAATTGATATAATCGTTAGATAATGAGAAATTGTATTTATTGTAATTATTCTCCAACAAGTTCCCCAATAATAATTTTTATTTCAAAAGCATTTTTCAAACATTTAATCTTTTATTGAACTAAAGAGTTCGTTCCACTTCTTTGAAGAAAAATGTCACTAAAATCACAAAGAAAGAGAATATTATTATTTGCAATGCAGTTCCTCCAAGCGCTGCGCAACAACCAGAGCAGAAATGTGACATCCATTTATTCGGAGGTAAGACTTTTAATTCTGATTGTTTTGCACAGGGCCAAAGACCGATATTTCGGTTTAATTGAAGTTTCTTGTCACTGAACGGACTTTTGTAAATGTTGTGTGAAGACTTTATATTTGAGTCAGATTGCGAATTGCACATTTTTGTTGCCATTTTCAATACCTCTCATTGTGGGCGAGGTTACAATTAGCGCAATGTCCATTAGCATCCGTAAATAACATTGTCCATTATTTTAAATATTGCTGGGAGGTTACAACACACACACACACAAAACAAAAAACAAAAAAAAACAAAAAATTGCATTTATATCCGCTCCTCAATTGTAGATACCCCTTACACAGCTGTGTGCAATGAATGAGTGCTGGCTGGTAATTAATTGCACTCCTTGGAGGGAAATGCCATAGGAAGTAGTCTTTAAAAAGTGAATGTTTTTCGTTAAGAGACAAAAGTTACTTTAGAAAAAAAGTAATAGTGGGGCTTTTGTTGTTGAACAAAATAAGTACAATGAACATACGTTATCAGATTTGCGCAATGCAGCGTCACACCACCTTTTGATTATAACACAATATACTATACATCGTCCCGAACCGTGACCAGAGTCGCGAGACGAGCAGAGCACGCCGCCGACGCCCGCTCAGTACAACCGTCCACCCGCTACTACTGTCGACCGACTACTACCTCTCCCGACTCGCGCTACAATATATATAACAACTGTTCCTGGCGACCCGGTGCGTGCAACTACTGTCGTCTGGCGCGGTCCAAGCGCCGACTAGCAGCGATAAAGAACTCTCTGGTCAGACAGAGATGCTGTCATGCCTCGCCATCGCTCTGGTAATGAATACATACGTGGTGCAGCGTGCGTACCACCGGAACACGCAGTGGCGGAGCCAAAGACTGTGTTGTCGAGGTCGAGTGCGAGTGGGAAGAGAGGCAGCGTCGGCACGGAGATGCAAGCGAGCGCGAGACGCACGGGGGCTGCGGCGTGGCGCGTTTGCGGTCGGCGCCTTTGGTGGCAACGGCCGGGACAAGCAGCGGTGTATGGTGTGGTGCGGGGCGGACAGGGGCGGCGGTGGACGGGGAGGAGGCGGCGCGACGACGGCATGGGGGCGAAAACGGGACGGGGGACGGCGGATGTTGAGAGGCGTCACGCGCGGACAGGACACAGACACAGAGACACACAGATTGGAAAGGGAGGGTGCGCGGTAGTAGTTGGGAATGTGCGTACCGTGCGGGATGGGAGTGGGCGAGGAACACGGTCGTGGCCCCTGTTTTGGGTGCGTGTGATGACGTCGGTGTGTTGTGGGAAGGGAAGGTGCTGTGGCGGCGGCGCGTAATGGGCGTAGGCCGAAAAGAGAAAGGAACGTGGGCAGTGTGTTGGCAAGCGTCGGTTCGACTGCGACGTTGATGGGCAGGGCAGGGCAAGGTTAATGGTGGTAGGAGTAGGCGTGTGGGCGCAAAAAATCTGCCGCTGCAGGCGGTGCCGTAACCGCCATGGCGGGAAGGAGAGAGGGCCAAAGAAAGAAAGAAAGAAAGAAGAAAACAAAAAAAAAAAAGGAGGGGGGGGGGGCGAAAGTGGAGAGGCGGTGGTGTGAGAAGGGCGGGGGCGGAAGGAAGGCAGGAAGGACAAGAGGCGAGGCGACGGCTTGCTTTGTGTATCGGTCGGTCTCTGGCTATGCTTCGTTTTCTGCAGCAGGGTCGGTGCGCGGCGTGGCTCGCGGCAGTGGGAACGCCTGGTGGCTGGACGGCCAGCAATGCGGTTGGATGGGCGGCCACAGCACCGCACCTGTGCCCGAGGAGGAGACGCTGGCGGCGGGCCCTGAGGTGAGGCCGGCTCGGCTGGGGCTGTGGATGTGTAGGTGTGCGCCGCTGCTGCAACAACGAGTAAAACGCGAGAAGAAGGGATGGCGGTAGAGAGGAAAAAAAGAAAAAGGTCGTGTTGTGTTGATGCGCAGGCAGACGCGTACAGAGGGACGAGCCCGGTCTGCAGCAGGGTGTGGCCGTGCCGAGTGCAGAGCAGCGGCGGCTCGGTTCGGTTCGGCCCGGCCCGGCGGGCCGCGCTGTTGTCGCGGACGTGAGCGCCCCCTGGCGGGTGGCCGGAGGCGGCGCGGCGTGTTGGACGTGTGGCTGGTGGCAGTGCACAATTTGCGAGTGGCTGGCGGTGTGGTGTGGCGGTTGGCGCGTCGGGCGGCGGAGAGGTATGTGTTGCGGGCGCCCTTTGCTGCGCTGCGTCGTTGCGTGTGCCGTACAGGGCGGGCGCTTGTCGACTGTGTGGGCGGTGTGGCGAATTGGCGTGAAACGGCTGCCGAGAGGTGTGTGGTAGCGAGCCGGTCGGTGGTGTCAGTGCGAAGGGGAATGTGCGTGCGTTTGGCGGTTTCGGTGTGCTTTTTGCGGCGTGAGAGTGGGAATTAGTGGGGCCGGCTGTTGTGTTGGTTCCTTGTGTCTTGTGTCGCGTAGCTTGATGGCAACGTGGAAGGACGCCGGTTTCGTTTCGAGCCTTGCGTGTGGTTGTCGACGTTGACTGGTTGGCGTGTGCCGATGCACGTGCATGTGTGGGTCGCGAGTGCGTTTTTGGCTGGCTGTGTGTGTGTGTGTGTGTTTTGGGGGGGAAGGGGGAGGCGGTGGTGAAAGTGCAGTCGTTGCCACGGGCGTCGTCGGGTGGGGCTGGGGCTGTGCGTCGTGGCGGAAAGGTGGTAGGTTGCGGGAAGCGAGCCCATCGTTGACGGTGTCGCGTGAGTTGTGAATCGAGTGGGGCGCGGGGCGCGGGACAGGAGCAGCGTGCCGCTGCGTCGTGGTCGTCAGCAGAGGCTGTGCGTGTGCTTGTCCTTTTTGTGGGCGGTTCGTGCGAGGCGTTTTTGTTTTGTGTTGCCCTAGTTGTTAGTTTATTTTGTTTGTGTTTGTTATTTTGAGACGACGACTGGTTGGTGGCGTGCGCGCGAAGTGGCGGTGTGCGCTTCCCGTGTCGTTTGTGTTGTTTGGTTTTTTTGTTTTTGTGTGTTTTTGTTTTTTTTTTTTTTTTTTTTTTTTTTTTTTTGCACTGGGCCCCGGTGGGTGGGTGCGTGTGTGTCGATTGCCGGCTGGCGAAAGGTGCGCCATCGGCGGGGTGGGTCGCCGGCACAAGTAGAGGCGGCGGCGTTGTTGCTGTTGTTGTGTGGTGTTTGTTTTGTTCGGCTGTGTCGGCGAGCTGTGTTGCGGTGCGTGTGAATGGTGGTGCAAAAGTGCTGGCGTTGGGGCTGCGACTGCGACGGCGACGGCGGCGAGCCGCGGGCGCGCCATTGATAGTGATGTTGTGAACAGCGGCTGTGTACGGTAGTGGTGTTGTTGTAGCACGACGTGCATCCGGGCCGGCGCGGAAAGCGCAGTTGCGGGCGGTTGCCCTTCGGTGCCAGCCATGTCGCGTGAGCGGCGGGTTGCTCTGGTGTCGACACGTGGTGCTCTGGGTTGTTGTGTGGTGCCCTTTGGCCGGTGGGGGTGGTTCGCGTGTGTCTCGTTCGCGCTCGGTGTCTGGTCGTGGTCGTGCTGCTCCCCCGTCTGTCGGCGGTTTCCGACGTCGTCTGTACGTTTTTGTTCGTTTGCGGCGTGCCTGCCGACGTCGTCCCGTCGCGACCTTTCAACCGAAAGTGTGGCGCCCGAAGGTGAACGAACGTAACCCTGACCTCGGCGCTTTACGCTGAGCCGAGCGAACCGAACCGAACCTAACCTGTGGTGTGGCGAGGTGAGCTCAGCCTGTGAGCCCCTAACGTCTACGTAAGGTAAGCTGTCCGGCTCACGCCTCACGTTTTTGAACGCTTTTTTAACCTACGTTTGACGCTTCTTAACCTAGCACTGACCCCTTAACCTAACGTGTAACCTAACCTAACCTAACCTAACCTAACCTAACCTAACCTAACCTAACCTCTGACGCCTGACGTGTTTGAATGCTTAACCTAAGTTTGACGCTTAACCTAACCCAAGTCCCCTTAACCTAACCCACGTCCACCTAACCTAACCTAACCTAACGTAGACGTGTAAACGTAATGTGTAACGCGTAACGTGTAAGGTCGGCTGTCGTGTGTGCTTGACGGCAGATTGGGTTGGTCTGTAGATTCGGATTGCGGTTTGCCTCGGTCGAGGGGTTGGGTCGGAAGCGGCGAGGGGCGGCGGCGCCTGTTGCGCAGGCGGCGTCCGTTTGCGGCGGGCAATTGTTGAGAAACGGCTGTGAATGTTGGCGGGCGAGAGGAGGAGGACGGCGCGCGATGTGGCCCGACGGCTGCGGGCCGATCGGGAAACGGCGGGAGGGCGACGGAAGGCGATGGGGCGGCGGAGGCGCGTTTGCACGGCCGTCATCGCCGCACGCCTCGGCTTGTGTGGCTGTGGCGCCGGCCGCGCTGGCCGGGCTGCCGCGGCGACGGTGTGGGAGTTTTGCCGAAGGTTTGGCCATTGTGGCGGGTCGTCGGCTGGGGCTGTGGGGGCGGCATTTGGGCGGGGGCGGCGATTCTCGGCGGGCCGACCCAGGCTGTAGCGCGCGGTAGCTGCAGTTTGGCCGTGGTTTGCGGCGCTGCCGTGGCGACTGGTTGGCGACTGTGGTGTGGCTGTGTGTAGCCCCATCCTCGGTGGTTTGAAAGGCGCGGGCGGTTGTGGCGCAGGTTTGGGGCTGCTCCGCACAGGCTGTCGGACGTTGGGCGGTAGCAAGCGCGGGAGGCGCGGCGCGGCGGCGCGCAGAGTGGCGGCCGCTCTCTCGGCCGTCCGCGCCCGCCCGCGACACTGGCTGGGCCTTGTGATTCTCTGCTCTGCTGCTGTGCTGTGCTTGCGTGCCTGCCTGCCGTCCCGCTCGCTCTCGCTGTGTGTTACGCGCGTCGTCGAAATGGCAGATCAGGCGGCTACGAACGAGACTGCTGCGGCACCCGCCGCCACCGGCACTACGAAGAAGGCCAAGTCTGCGTCGTCTGCGAAGAAGCCGCGCGCCAAGCCTGCGCACCCGCGCACCTCTGAGATGGTGACGGCCGCCATCAAGAGTCTGAAGGAGCGCGGCGGGTCGTCGCTGCAGGCGATCAAGAAGTACATAGCCGCGCACTACAAGCTGGACGCGGAGAAGCTGGCGCCGTTTATCAAGAAGTACCTCAAGTCGGCCGTCGTGGCGGGCGAGCTGGTGCAGACGAAGGGGAAGGGCGCGTCCGGCTCGTTCAAGCTTGCCGGCGCCGGCGGCGGGGGGGCGGCCGAGGGCGGCAAGGCTCGTGCTGGCGGTGCCAAGAAGAAGCGCGCCGCTCCGGCCAGCAAGGAGAAGAAGGGCGCCCGTGCGGCCGGCGCAAAGAAGGCTGGTGGCGTGAAGGCGGCGACCGGTCGGAAGGCGGGCGCCGCCAAGAAGGCGTCTGCGGCGTCGGCCGCGCCCGCGGGTGCGAAGAAGGCGGCTGCGGCCAAGCCGGCCAAGGCCAAGTCGCCGTCGAAGGCGAAGAAGGCCGCCAAGGTTCCGACGAAGAAGCCGAAGGCGCCGCGCCCGAAGAAGGCGACGACGCCGTCTAAGGCGAAGGCTTCGCCCAAGAAGAAGAAGTAGAGTAGAGGAGAAAGAGATGGGAGAAAGGAAGGGTTTGGCGCTTGACTCCGTCGTCCCCACCCCCCGTCGTCGTCTAGTGGCGCGCAAGAGACGCGCGGCCCAAAACGGCCCTTCTCAGGGCCATCAAAGCACGTCGGGGAAGGTTTTGATTGTCGTGTTGCGTTTGGTGTGGGTGTCTGTCTGGCGTTTCTGTATGCCCGTGGGGATGCTGTTTGCGTGCCGTGGTGGTTGGATTGCGGGGGTCGGTGGCGGGTGTGGGCGGCGGTAGCGGTAAGCGGTGTTGTTGTTGTTGTTGTCGTGGTTGATTGTCGCCGTGTTTGTGGCGGCGGCCGACGGTTGGTTTTTCTGTCACGTTGTTTTGTTTGAATACGTTGGTTGGCTTGCCTGCGTTCGTTCGTCTCGGATGTCTGTCTTGTCGAGTCGTGTCTGGTCTTTGTTTTGTTTTGTTCCTTTGTGTGTGTGTGTGTGTGTGTGTGTTATGTTTTGCAACGGGGGGCACGTTGAGATGTGGAAGGAGTCGGCGGGGATTTCGGTGGCGCGTAGAGCGAGCGAGCGCGCGCGCCTGCCTGGCCGTTGGCCGTCGGAGTGGAGTGCGGGTTTTTTTTGTTTTCGAAACGAAAGCGGCGGCCGGCCAGCCACCCGTGCGGTGTGACGTCGGCCGTTGGGTATTGTGCGCTTTGAGCGCCGGGGAGGGATGATGTGTGATTGTTGCGCGCTGCTAGCAGGCAGGCAGAGTGAGCGGGTGTGGCGGACGGACGGGAAGTGGTGGTTTTTTTTTGTTTTTGGGTTGCGGGGCGAGAGGCAGGCGACCGACAAAGTTTGCTCGCGACGGAGAGATGTTAGTGGCCCTGAAAAGGGCCGTTTTTGTTTGTGCGGTGCGGTGCGGTGCCGCGGCGCGGTTTAGGCGCGCTCGCCGCGGATGCGGCGCGCGAGCTGGATGTCCTTGGGCATGATGGTGACGCGCTTGGCGTGGATTGCGCACAGGTTGGTGTCTTCGAAGAGGCCGACGAGGTAGGCCTCGCTGGCCTCCTGCAGGGCCATGACTGCGGAGCTCTGGAAGCGCAGGTCGGTCTTGAAGTCCTGGGCGATCTCGCGCACTAGGCGCTGGAATGGCAGCTTGCGGATGAGCAGCTCTGTGCTCTTCTGGTAGCGCCTGATTTCTCGCAGGGCGACGGTGCCCGGCCTGTAGCGGTGGGGCTTCTTGACGCCTCCGGTGGCGGGCGCGCTCTTCCTCGCCGCCTTGGTGGCGAGCTGTTTGCGCGGCGCCTTTCCGCCGGTGGACTTGCGGGCCGTTTGCTTTGTGCGGGCCATGGCGGTAGCGGTAGCGGTAGCGGTAGCGGAGCGGCGTGCGTGGAGGTTAGGTGCGGCGCGGCGTCCGGTGCTGCCTTGACAACGGGCCCGCGCGCCTCCGTGCTGCGCTTATATGCCCTCGGTTGCGCGTGGTGGGGGGAGGGCGGGCCAGAGTCTATATAGGGGGGCGGCGGGCGCGCTGGGCGCAGACCAGTCGTCGCTCCGGCAGCGCGCAGAGATGTCGTGGGCGCGCCCGGAGTTCCGAGGATCGCTGAGCAGAGCTATGGGTGTGGCGGATCGCCGTTCGACCGGGCCCGCTCGGTCGACGGCCCCATCCGGCCCCCCAAATACGACGACTGGAGAAGTTGGCGTGGCAGACCGCCGTCCGGAGGAGCGTGCTCCCCAGACGGCCCCGTCTGACCCGCCGTCTACGACGACTCGGCCACCGAACCAGGACCTCGAGTCGGGAGAAGATGACGATGTCATCGTCAACTTGGCAGATTTCCTGCCCGCGAAGAACGGGCAAAGTACATCAGCCAGCGCACCGCATCTCCCAGAGGGCGGGCGGCGCAAACGGCCGATGTCCACTGCTCAAGTCGGCGCCAGAAAGGCAGTGAAGAAGAAGAGACAACCTACTGTCTCTACCACGGGAGGCAGAAGACGCGCCATCCGTGACGACAGCGTGGTAGGCGCCACCTGGACGACCGTTTCGTCCCGACGGGCGGCCAGACCCAGGGCGACGCCTTCCCCGCCTCCCACATCGACTGCAAACCGCTTCGGCGCGCTTGCAGACGACGAGAGGCCGGAGCAGCCAACGACCTCGCAGACGGCGCCCACGACCGCTGCACAGGTTGGCTGCTCAGACGACGAAGAAGAGACGGCCCCCACCACCGGGCAGTCTCATCGACGGCCGCCGCCGATAGTCTTTGAGGTGGCCAAAGACTACAAGCGTTTCCTGCAGCTCGTCAGGCAGTGGACGACTGCCGATTTCACGCTGCGAGCTGCTTCTGGGAACCTTGTGCGGCTGCAAGTTAGTAATACGCAGGACTACATGAAGGTGACGTCGGAGGCGTCGAACCAGGGCCTGCACTGGTACACGCACGCCGCCGTCCCCGAGAGGCTGTTAAAGGTGGTCGTCAAGGGCTTCCCCATGGCGGCTGAACCTGACCTGCTAAAAGAAGAGCTGGCGGACCTTGACTTTCACGTCAGGAACGTGACGCGGGTCAAGTCCCACGTCAGCCATAAAGAGTCGCCTTCTCTGCTGGTGATTGCCACCGACACACCGGAGAACAGGCGGCTCTTCGAGCTGAAGAAGGTGGCCAACACATCGGTCACCGCGGAGGGCCTCAAGCAGAAGAGGGGGCTCGTCCAGTGCTTCCGCTGCCAGGGGATGGGACACGTGGCTCGCCACTGTTCCTTTCCCGAGGCATGCGTGAAGTGCGCAGGCCCCCACGCAAGTGGGCTATGCCCACTTCCCAGGACGCACACACCCAAGTGTGCTAACTGCGGCGGCCCGCATGTGGCGAGTTATCGTGGCTGTGAAGTGTTCAAAGCTGCGATTGCTCGCCAGCGCGGGCAGCCAGCACAGAAGTTTGCCGGCCGCTCCCTCCGCCGTCCGCGCCCAGGCGCAAAACCGGCGAGGCGGCAGGCAACAGCGACTACTCAGAGGACAACCGCAGGCGCTAACAACGTCCCCACAACGGCGGGGAACAGAAGAAGGCGCATCCGCGCCAACAAACGTGCCCGAGAGGGCACGCCTGAAGCTGAGCGCGATTCCCCCCACAAGGGGAAATTGCGCAAAGGAGACGCCACAGCAACGGACGGTGGCAAGAGTGGCAACACGACTGTCACCGCCCGTCAACCTGCTGCGCCAAGGCGAGACGCTGCACCTGCAGCGAATGAAGACATACTGGCAGCAGCAGTCTCCGCACTGTCTGTGGCGATCGACAAGGTAGCAAGCCTTGCCGACACGCTGCAGCGAGTTGCGGAGGCCATGCTGACGGCCACACAAGCGGCGGCTAAGCAGCAGCCGAAGTGAGGCGCTCCCTGCGCCGTCCGCGCCGGGAGGAGTGCAGTCGGTCCGCCGAGGGCCAACACCGTTGTCCGCACAAGCGGCCAACACAGAAGGCAATTAAACCTGAAAAGGGCAACTAGAAGACAAGAATAAAAAGAGAAGAACCGAAGAAAAACAACTAGTCGAAAGAAGATATGGAGGCAATGCAGGGGAAGCCTGCAAGTACTCCGGCCACCAGGGTTAGATGGCAAACCCTGAAGAAGATGCTCTAGCTGGCTGGCTGGGCGCAGACCGTAGCCGACTCGCCAGCCGCTGCAGCTGCTGTTTGTGCACGTTTTGCTTTGCCCGAGGAAGGAAGGATGACAGGCCGCGGCAAGGGAGGAAAGGGGCTCGGCAAGGGTGGCGCCAAGCGGCACCGCAAGGTGTTGCGCGACAACATCCAGGGCATCACGAAGCCCGCCATCCGCCGCCTGGCTCGCAGGGGCGGCGTGAAGCGCATCTCTGGTCTGATCTACGAGGAGACCCGCGGGGTGCTGAAGGTGTTCCTGGAGAACGTGATCCGCGACGCGGTGACGTACACTGAGCACGCCAAGCGCAAGACTGTGACGGCCATGGACGTGGTGTACGCCCTGAAGAGGCAGGGGCGCACCCTGTACGGTTTCGGCGGTTAGGCTGCGTCGCAGCGGGCGCTGGCCTTCCCGCGGCCGTGCTTGTGGGTGGGAGAGACTAGAAAACGGCCCTTTTCAGGGCCACCACACTGTTCGGAAGTTGAAAAGTGCGAAAGAGTCTGTGTTGTTGTTGCTGCGTGTGTGCGCTGTGTTGTTTGTTTGTTTCTTTCTTTCTTTCCGTTTGAGCGACGTGATGTGACTGGGAGG
Source organism: Schistocerca americana (assembly GCF_021461395.2). Taxonomy (NCBI): domain Eukaryota; kingdom Metazoa; phylum Arthropoda; class Insecta; order Orthoptera; family Acrididae; genus Schistocerca; species Schistocerca americana. The sequence goes on from NW_025725953.1 coordinate 200,427, forward strand.
GGAGAAGGAAAGGAAACGTGTCATGTGGCTGGCTGTGTGTGGAGCTGCTTCGTTTGTGTGTTTGTTATTGTGTGTCTTTGTATCGATCGCGACGGAGATGGCGGGCTGTGTGTTGTTGTGCGAGAGGCGGTGATTATTTGCTTGCGTGGTTTGGCTCTGTGTGTTTGTTTGCGGCGGCGGCGTTGGGGTTTCCGAGGCAAGGCGTGTGGGCATAGGCGGCCGGATCAGCTGTTTCGTTCGTGTCGACGGCCGTTGCGCGCGGGAGTGGAGGGCGGTGTGTCGACACGCCTCCCTTTAACAATGGTCATTATTGCTGCCGTTGTCGGTTTGGAAGGCGACTGCGACCGTGCAAAATGTGTGTGTGTGTGTGTGTGTGTTTTGGGCCACACGGGCTGTGTGGACGACAAGATGGCGGACGTGCGCCGGCGGCGGCTGTGCTGTGACGGTGCAAAGTTAAAACAAAACAAGGTGCGGCGAGGACGACTGAAATTTTGCTTTGGACGTAGGTTTGTGTGGTGGCCCTGAAAAGGGCCGATTGTTGTGGGCCGAGCCGGCAAAGCGCGTTGCGTGCAGGGGAGCACGCGGCGGCTGCGATTGCCTGGCCTCCTTTAGGCCTTCTTCTCGGTCTTCTTTGGCAGCAGGAAGGCCTGGATGTTGGGCAGGACACCACCCTGTGCGATGGTGACGCCCGACAGGAGCTTGTTGAGCTCCTCGTCGTTGCGGATGGCAAGCTGCAGGTGGCGCGGGATGATGCGCGTCTTCTTGTTGTCGCGGGCCGCGTTTCCGGCCAGCTCGAGCACCTCAGCCGCGAGGTACTCCATGACGGCGGCGAGGTAGACGGGCGCCCCGGCGCCGACGCGCTCTGCGTAGTTTCCCTTGCGCAGGAGGCGGTGGATTCTGCCGACCGGGAACTGGAGCCCAGCCCTGCTTGAGCGGGACTTTGACTTGCCCTTGACTTTGCCTCCCTTTCCGCGTCCGGACATGGCGATGGGCTAGCGACGGTGCACACGAAACGGAAACGAAAACGACCGGTGCGAGCGGCAGCGAGTCGAGCAGCGGAGTGCGTGCCGGCGCAGCCGGGGTGGGGGTGCTTTATGGGCTCGGGTGCGGCGGCCGGTTGCGCGCGCGCCCCATTGGTCGGCGGCCGCAACAGGGCGAGCTGGTAAAGGTGCGGCGGCGGCTGGCGGCGGGTGCCACTGTGTGGGGAGACGCTGACTAGAGCGGAGCGCTTGCTACTGGTGTTGCTGCTGCCGTACGTTGGTTCGAGATGCCGCCCAAGACTAGCGGGAAGGCCGCCAAGAAGGCTGGCAAGGCGCAGAAGAACATTTCGAAGGGCGACAAGAAGAAGAAGCGCAAGAGGAAGGAGAGCTATGCCATCTACATCTACAAGGTGCTGAAGCAGGTGCACCCTGACACGGGCATCTCGTCGAAGGCGATGAGCATCATGAACAGCTTCGTGAACGACATTTTCGAGCGCATTGCGGCCGAGGCTTCTCGCCTGGCGCACTACAACAAGCGCTCGACCATCACGTCCCGCGAGATCCAGACCGCTGTGCGGCTGTTGCTGCCTGGCGAGCTGGCCAAGCACGCCGTGAGCGAGGGCACGAAGGCGGTGACCAAGTACACGAGCTCCAAGTAAGGAGGTGGCTCTGGAATGGAAGGAAGGATGGAGAAGGCTCCTCCGTTGCGAGAGCGGCAAAACGGCCCTTTTCAGGGCCACCAACTTGCCTTTTGCGGGAAGGGCGGAATTGTTGTTGTTGTTTGTGTGTGTGGACGGCTGTGATGTATGTGTGCATTTTGATTGTGGGTGGGGGGGCGCGTCAAAGCGTGTTGCGCGGGGTACGGCCACGAGGTTGGTCGCCGTGGCGTGGAATGGTGGCACGCCTCGTTGGCGTGGTTTTTGACCCATTGGTGTTGTTGGGGTGTGTGTGTGTGTTACCCGTCTGCGAGGGGGGACAGTGCGATCGGCGACTTTTGTGTCACCGTAACGACGGCCGTTTGCGGGTTTGTTTTTTTGCACATCATACATGGCGAGGGTGAAATGTGAAATGTTTTTGTTTTGTTTTTTTGCCGCCCACTATTCCCTTTGCTGTACGCCGAGTTTGACAATGGTGCGACGTAACTGCAGCGTGGAGGTGTGTGAGTGACGTTGAAATGAACGTGCCATTAAGACGCATTGTTGTTGTATTGTACTGTACGTGTACGGCGACACGCACGATGATGTACCATTCGACTCTGATGTTTGATAGCCGTGTCTGACTGATTGCGTACGACGCACGCACACCGATGTCGTCATTCAAGATGCACGCTAGACGACGACGGCGGCGGCGGCGGTGGTCGTTTGTTTGGCGAATGTCTGTACACGTGTTTGTCTGTGTCCATCCGGTATGTATTTGTTTGTTTGAAAGTGTTTTGTGTGTCGGTGACGTGGTCCGATCCGTCGCCCCCTGAGTAACTGTCGATCGGCGCGATAGACCGGCGTCACGCAACTGAACCGAAGTCTTGGGCACACCCGTCATACTGTTGTACACCGTCGCGCTGAGAACGGTAACGAAAGGTTGACGTTGATCGGTCGAATGTCTGGGCAGAACGTGAGGAATGAGGCAAGAGTGCAAGGAGGGGGGGCAAAAGAGAGAGGAAGGGAAAAAGGGGAGAAACGCATTCGTAGAGCAACGGAACGTTCCCGTGTCGGAGGCGTATTGGAGCCGCACTGAAATGCGTTTAACGGCGGCGCGGCTGCAAGTGTCTGCCGTGGTGAACGTTACCTTTGACGGCTGCATTGGGCTTTGCCTTTGCTTTCGCTTTCGCTTTCGCGTTCGCTTTCGCTTTCCCGGATGTACGTAACGTTTGTTGATATGGTTCTGAGGAAGAGTGTATGACAGTGCCGTGCCGTCCATGTTCGTGTGCCCTCCCATTGTGTGTATGCTATTGTCTGTGTACTTGAATGATGTATGTAGGTGTTAGTGGACATGTTTTACCAGTGGGGGGAAATGGATCGTCGATAGTTGCCGTCACTCTGTCACGGTCGAGATGACGCACCCTCCGTACAGAAAGGTGTCGAGAAAGTGAGTGTGTGTGTGCGTCCGTGAATTGGCAGCGTTTGGAGGTGGGCGTGCCCTGCATGTGGCCCGGAAAAGGCTGTTCGTTAGGCGGTAGTGTTGTGTGGACAGGGGAGGGGCATGCGTAACGCTGCTGGCATGGCATTTCGGGAGATGGGAGGGGGCAAACGAGGAAACGAGGAGCGGCGGCCAAAGACGGGACGGGGAGGGGCGCGGTGTGGGTGGCTTGCGCCTGTGCTCGGCGTTGTGGTTTGTGCAAAAGAGGAGGAGAAAAACAATGTGAGTTGCCAGGGAGGGGAGCGGTGTTGTGTTGTGGTTGTCAGTGAACGTGGCGAGACGGACGGATGCGCGGAGGGGCGGGGGCGGCGCATTTCGCCGGTGCCGTGCCGTGCCGTGCCTGAAAGCCGCGTGGTCGCTGTGTTGTTGGTGGCGTGGGGGCGAGGAGAGTACCGTACGGGTGTGCTTGTGCGCCGGAAATGGCACACTGCGCCCGCCCGTCTTGGAGGCTGATGGCTGTGGTGTGGAAATGGGGCGCGGTGATGTTGAAGCACAGAAAAGAAACCAAGAAAACGGAAGGCGTGATGCGGCGGTGGTGGTGAGAGCGGGAAAAACAAAACAAAAGAAAAAAAACAACAAAAAAAAAAGAAGGAAAAACAACAAGAAACAAAAAAGAAAACAAAAAGTCTATCAATATTAAAATGTAAATGGAAATGGACCCAGGTATAACCTCCCTGCACAAATAGCAGAGAGTCCGATGATAATAAAAATGTGCCAGAATGTTAACGTCCCTACAAAACAAACCCAACGATAATATTAATGAAAGAGTGAACCGTATGTAACATTGCAACAGACATAATGAAACCTGATAAATTGTATAAGGGCAGCAGCCGTTGACCTTTGGCCCTGTATTCAGAATAAAAAGAGCCAAAGATCGTTACCCCAATGAAAAAGACACTGAAACACGTATGTAACATAGTAGCGATGGCGAGACATTGTAGCATCTGTGACCAGAGAGTTTGCGCTGGACTGCGCGAGTGTTGCGAGCGGTTCTCAGTCAGTCAGTCAGTCTGTGTAGTTGAGGGCTGTACTCTGTCAGTAGTCGTCGCGTGCAGTACGCTAATAGTCGTCATGCAGAGCGGTCGGTCAGTAGTAGCAGCCGAGTGCGGTTGTGTGATGTAGGCGGTCGGCAACACTGGTCAAGATGGTGAATAAGGTATACTGTTAATTGATATAATCGTTAGATAATGAGAAATTGTATTTATTGTAATTATTCTCCAACAAGTTCCCCAATAATAATTTTTATTTCAAAAGCATTTTTCAAACATTTAATCTTTTATTGAACTAAAGAGTTCGTTCCACTTCTTTGAAGAAAAATGTCACTAAAATCACAAAGAAAGAGAATATTATTATTTGCAATGCAGTTCCTCCAAGCGCTGCGCAACAACCAGAGCAGAAATGTGACATCCATTTATTCGGAGGTAAGACTTTTAATTCTGATTGTTTTGCACAGGGCCAAAGACCGATATTTCGGTTTAATTGAAGTTTCTTGTCACTGAACGGACTTTTGTAAATGTTGTGTGAAGACTTTATATTTGAGTCAGATTGCGAATTGCACATTTTTGTTGCCATTTTCAATACCTCTCATTGTGGGCGAGGTTACAATTAGCGCAATGTCCATTAGCATCCGTAAATAACATTGTCCATTATTTTAAATATTGCTGGGAGGTTACAACACACACACACACAAAACAAAAAACAAAAAAAAACAAAAAATTGCATTTATATCCGCTCCTCAATTGTAGATACCCCTTACACAGCTGTGTGCAATGAATGAGTGCTGGCTGGTAATTAATTGCACTCCTTGGAGGGAAATGCCATAGGAAGTAGTCTTTAAAAAGTGAATGTTTTTCGTTAAGAGACAAAAGTTACTTTAGAAAAAAAGTAATAGTGGGGCTTTTGTTGTTGAACAAAATAAGTACAATGAACATACGTTATCAGATTTGCGCAATGCAGCGTCACACCACCTTTTGATTATAACACAATATACTATACATCGTCCCGAACCGTGACCAGAGTCGCGAGACGAGCAGAGCACGCCGCCGACGCCCGCTCAGTACAACCGTCCACCCGCTACTACTGTCGACCGACTACTACCTCTCCCGACTCGCGCTACAATATATATAACAACTGTTCCTGGCGACCCGGTGCGTGCAACTACTGTCGTCTGGCGCGGTCCAAGCGCCGACTAGCAGCGATAAAGAACTCTCTGGTCAGACAGAGATGCTGTCATGCCTCGCCATCGCTCTGGTAATGAATACATACGTGGTGCAGCGTGCGTACCACCGGAACACGCAGTGGCGGAGCCAAAGACTGTGTTGTCGAGGTCGAGTGCGAGTGGGAAGAGAGGCAGCGTCGGCACGGAGATGCAAGCGAGCGCGAGACGCACGGGGGCTGCGGCGTGGCGCGTTTGCGGTCGGCGCCTTTGGTGGCAACGGCCGGGACAAGCAGCGGTGTATGGTGTGGTGCGGGGCGGACAGGGGCGGCGGTGGACGGGGAGGAGGCGGCGCGACGACGGCATGGGGGCGAAAACGGGACGGGGGACGGCGGATGTTGAGAGGCGTCACGCGCGGACAGGACACAGACACAGAGACACACAGATTGGAAAGGGAGGGTGCGCGGTAGTAGTTGGGAATGTGCGTACCGTGCGGGATGGGAGTGGGCGAGGAACACGGTCGTGGCCCCTGTTTTGGGTGCGTGTGATGACGTCGGTGTGTTGTGGGAAGGGAAGGTGCTGTGGCGGCGGCGCGTAATGGGCGTAGGCCGAAAAGAGAAAGGAACGTGGGCAGTGTGTTGGCAAGCGTCGGTTCGACTGCGACGTTGATGGGCAGGGCAGGGCAAGGTTAATGGTGGTAGGAGTAGGCGTGTGGGCGCAAAAAATCTGCCGCTGCAGGCGGTGCCGTAACCGCCATGGCGGGAAGGAGAGAGGGCCAAAGAAAGAAAGAAAGAAAGAAGAAAACAAAAAAAAAAAAAGGAGGGGTGGGGGGGCGAAAGTGGAGAGGCGGTGGTGTGAGAAGGGCGGGGGCGGAAGGAAGGCAGGAAGGACAAGAGGCGAGGCGACGGCTTGCTTTGTGTATCGGTCGGTCTCTGGCTATGCTTCGTTTTCTGCAGCAGGGTCGGTGCGCGGCGTGGCTCGCGGCAGTGGGAACGCCTGGTGGCTGGACGGCCAGCAATGCGGTTGGATGGGCGGCCACAGCACCGCACCTGTGCCCGAGGAGGAGACGCTGGCGGCGGGCCCTGAGGTGAGGCCGGCTCGGCTGGGGCTGTGGATGTGTAGGTGTGCGCCGCTGCTGCAACAACGAGTAAAACGCGAGAAGAAGGGATGGCGGTAGAGAGGAAAAAAAGAAAAAGGTCGTGTTGTGTTGATGCGCAGGCAGACGCGTACAGAGGGACGAGCCCGGTCTGCAGCAGGGTGTGGCCGTGCCGAGTGCAGAGCAGCGGCGGCTCGGTTCGGTTCGGCCCGGCCCGGCGGGCCGCGCTGTTGTCGCGGACGTGAGCGCCCCCTGGCGGGTGGCCGGAGGCGGCGCGGCGTGTTGGACGTGTGGCTGGTGGCAGTGCACAATTTGCGAGTGGCTGGCGGTGTGGTGTGGCGGTTGGCGCGTCGGGCGGCGGAGAGGTATGTGTTGCGGGCGCCCTTTGCTGCGCTGCGTCGTTGCGTGTGCCGTACAGGGCGGGCGCTTGTCGACTGTGTGGGCGGTGTGGCGAATTGGCGTGAAACGGCTGCCGAGAGGTGTGTGGTAGCGAGCCGGTCGGTGGTGTCAGTGCGAAGGGGAATGTGCGTGCGTTTGGCGGTTTCGGTGTGCTTTTTGCGGCGTGAGAGTGGGAATTAGTGGGGCCGGCTGTTGTGTTGGTTCCTTGTGTCTTGTGTCGCGTAGCTTGATGGCAACGTGGAAGGACGCCGGTTTCGTTTCGAGCCTTGCGTGTGGTTGTCGACGTTGACTGGTTGGCGTGTGCCGATGCACGTGCATGTGTGGGTCGCGAGTGCGTTTTTGGCTGGCTGTGTGTGTGTGTGTGTGTTTTGGGGGGGAAGGGGGAGGCGGTGGTGAAAGTGCAGTCGTTGCCACGGGCGTCGTCGGGTGGGGCTGGGGCTGTGCGTCGTGGCGGAAAGGTGGTAGGTTGCGGGAAGCGAGCCCGTCGTTGACGGTGTCGCGTGAGTTGTGAATCGAGTGGGGCGCGGGGCGCGGGACAGGAGCAGCGTGCCGCTGCGTCGTGGTCGTCAGCAGAGGCTGTGCGTGTGCTTGTCCTTTTTGTGGGCGGTTCGTGCGAGGCGTTTTTGTTTTGTGTTGCCCTAGTTGTTAGTTTATTTTGTTTGTGTTTGTTATTTTGAGACGACGACTGGTTGGTGGCGTGCGCGCGAAGTGGCGGTGTGCGCTTCCCGTGTCGTTTGTGTTGTTTGGTTTTTTTGTTTTTGTGTGTTTTTGTTTTTTTTTTTTTTTTTTTTTTTTTTTTTTGCACTGGGCCCCGGTGGGTGGGTGCGTGTGTGTCGATTGCCGGCTGGCGAAAGGTGCGCCATCGGCGGGGTGGGTCGCCGGCACAAGTAGAGGCGGCGGCGTTGTTGCTGTTGTTGTGTGGTGTTTGTTTTGTTCGGCTGTGTCGGCGAGCTGTGTTGCGGTGCGTGTGAATGGTGGTGCAAAAGTGCTGGCGTTGGGGCTGCGACTGCGACGGCGACGGCGGCGAGCCGCGGGCGCGCCATTGATAGTGATGTTGTGAACAGCGGCTGTGTACAGTAGTGGTGTTGTTGTAGCACGACGTGCATCCGGGCCGGCGCGGAAAGCGCAGTTGCAGGCGGTTGCCCTTCGGTGCCAGCCATGTCGCGTGAGCGGCGGGTTGCTCTGGTGTCGACACGTGGTGCTCTGGGTTGTTGTGTGGTGCCCTTTGGCCGGTGGGGGTGGTTCGCGTGTGTCTCGTTCGCGCTCGGTGTCTGGTCGTGGTCGTGCTGCTCCCCCGTCTGTCGGCGGTTTCCGACGTCGTCTGTACGTTTTTGTTCGTTTGCGGCGTGCCTGCCGACGTCGTCCCGTCGCGACCTTTCAACCGAAAGTGTGGCGCCCGAAGGTGAACGAACGTAACCCTGACCTCGGCGCTTTACGCTGAGCCGAGCGAACCGAACCGAACCTAACCTGTGGTGTGGCGAGGTGAGCTCAGCCTGTGAGCCCCTAACGTCTACGTAAGGTAAGCTGTCCGGCTCACGCCTCACGTTTTTGAACGCTTTTTTAACCTACGTTTGACGCTTCTTAACCTAGCACTGACCCCTTAACCTAACGTGTAACCTAACCTAACCTAACCTAACCTAACCTAACCTAACCTAACCTAACCTCTGACGCCTGACGTGTTTGAATGCTTAACCTAAGTTTGACGCTTAACCTAACCCAAGTCCCCTTAACCTAACCCACGTCCACCTAACCTAACCTAACCTAACGTAGACGTGTAAACGTAATGTGTAACGCGTAACGTGTAAGGTCGGCTGTCGTGTGTGCTTGACGGCAGATTGGGTTGGTCTGTAGATTCGGATTGCGGTTTGCCTCGGTCGAGGGGTTGGGTCGGAAGCGGCGAGGGGCGGCGGCGCCTGTTGCGCAGGCGGCGTCCGTTTGCGGCGGGCAATTGTTGAGAAACGGCTGTGAATGTTGGCGGGCGAGAGGAGGAGGACGGCGCGCGATGTGGCCCGACGGCTGCGGGCCGATCGGGAAACGGCGGGAGGGCGACGGAAGGCGATGGGGCGGCGGAGGCGCGTTTGCACGGCCGTCATCGCCGCACGCCTCGGCTTGTGTGGCTGTGGCGCCGGCCGCGCTGGCCGGGCTGCCGCGGCGACGGTGTGGGAGTTTTGCCGAAGGTTTGGCCATTGTGGCGGGTCGTCGGCTGGGGCTGTGGGGGCGGCATTTGGGCGGGGGCGGCGATTCTCGGCGGGCCGACCCAGGCTGTAGCGCGCGGTAGCTGCAGTTTGGCCGTGGTTTGCGGCGCTGCCGTGGCGACTGGTTGGCGACTGTGGTGTGGCTGTGTGTAGCCCCATCCTCGGTGGTTTGAAAGGCGCGGGCGGTTGTGGCGCAGGTTTGGGGCTGCTCCGCACAGGCTGTCGGACGTTGGGCGGTAGCAAGCGCGGGAGGCGCGGCGCGGCGGCGCGCAGAGTGGCGGCCGCTCTCTCGGCCGTCCGCGCCCGCCCGCGACACTGGCTGGGCCTTGTGATTCTCTGCTCTGCTGCTGTGCTGTGCTTGCGTGCCTGCCTGCCGTCCCGCTCGCTCTCGCTGTGTGTTACGCGCGTCGTCGAAATGGCAGATCAGGCGGCTACGAACGAGACTGCTGCGGCACCCGCCGCCACCGGCACTACGAAGAAGGCCAAGTCTGCGTCGTCTGCGAAGAAGCCGCGCGCCAAGCCTGCGCACCCGCGCACCTCTGAGATGGTGACGGCCGCCATCAAGAGTCTGAAGGAGCGCGGCGGGTCGTCGCTGCAGGCGATCAAGAAGTACATAGCCGCGCACTACAAGCTGGACGCGGAGAAGCTGGCGCCGTTTATCAAGAAGTACCTCAAGTCGGCCGTCGTGGCGGGCGAGCTGGTGCAGACGAAGGGGAAGGGCGCGTCCGGCTCGTTCAAGCTTGCCGGCGCCGGCGGCGGGGGGGCGGCCGAGGGCGGCAAGGCTCGTGCTGGCGGTGCCAAGAAGAAGCGCGCCGCTCCGGCCAGCAAGGAGAAGAAGGGCGCCCGTGCGGCCGGCGCAAAGAAGGCTGGTGGCGTGAAGGCGGCGACCGGTCGGAAGGCGGGCGCCGCCAAGAAGGCGTCTGCGGCGTCGGCCGCGCCCGCGGGTGCGAAGAAGGCGGCTGCGGCCAAGCCGGCCAAGGCCAAGTCGCCGTCGAAGGCGAAGAAGGCCGCCAAGGTTCCGACGAAGAAGCCGAAGGCGCCGCGCCCGAAGAAGGCGACGACGCCGTCTAAGGCGAAGGCTTCGCCCAAGAAGAAGAAGTAGAGTAGAGGAGAAAGAGATGGGAGAAAGGAAGGGTTTGGCGCTTGACTCCGTCGTCCCCACCCCCCGTCGTCGTCTAGTGGCGCGCAAGAGACGCGCGGCCCAAAACGGCCCTTCTCAGGGCCATCAAAGCACGTCGGGGAAGGTTTTGATTGTCGTGTTGCGTTTGGTGTGGGTGTCTGTCTGGCGTTTCTGTATGCCCGTGGGGATGCTGTTTGCGTGCCGTGGTGGTTGGATTGCGGGGGTCGGTGGCGGGTGTGGGCGGCGGTAGCGGTAAGCGGTGTTGTTGTTGTTGTTGTCGTGGTTGATTGTCGCCGTGTTTGTGGCGGCGGCCGACGGTTGGTTTTTCTGTCACGTTGTTTTGTTTGAATACGTTGGTTGGCTTGCCTGCGTTCGTTCGTCTCGGATGTCTGTCTTGTCGAGTCGTGTCTGGTCTTTGTTTTGTTTTGTTCCTTTGTGTGTGTGTGTGTGTGTGTGTGTTATGTTTTGCAACGGGGGGCACGTTGAGATGTGGAAGGAGTCGGCGGGGATTTCGGTGGCGCGTAGAGCGAGCGAGCGCGCGCGCCTGCCTGGCCGTTGGCCGTCGGAGTGGAGTGCGGGTTTTTTTTGTTTTCGAAACGAAAGCGGCGGCCGGCCAGCCACCCGTGCGGTGTGACGTCGGCCGTTGGGTATTGTGCGCTTTGAGCGCCGGGGAGGGATGATGTGTGATTGTTGCGCGCTGCTAGCAGGCAGGCAGAGTGAGCGGGTGTGGCGGACGGACGGGAAGTGGTGGTTTTTTTTTGTTTTTGGGTTGCGGGGCGAGAGGCAGGCGACCGACAAAGTTTGCTCGCGACGGAGAGATGTTAGTGGCCCTGAAAAGGGCCGTTTTTGTTTGTGCGGTGCGGTGCGGTGCGGTGCCGCGGCGCGGTTTAGGCGCGCTCGCCGCGGATGCGGCGCGCGAGCTGGATGTCCTTGGGCATGATGGTGACGCGCTTGGCGTGGATTGCGCACAGGTTGGTGTCTTCGAAGAGGCCGACGAGGTAGGCCTCGCTGGCCTCCTGCAGGGCCATGACTGCGGAGCTCTGGAAGCGCAGGTCGGTCTTGAAGTCCTGGGCGATCTCGCGCACTAGGCGCTGGAATGGCAGCTTGCGGATGAGCAGCTCTGTGCTCTTCTGGTAGCGCCTGATTTCTCGCAGGGCGACGGTGCCCGGCCTGTAGCGGTGGGGCTTCTTGACGCCTCCGGTGGCGGGCGCGCTCTTCCTCGCCGCCTTGGTGGCGAGCTGTTTGCGCGGCGCCTTTCCGCCGGTGGACTTGCGGGCCGTTTGCTTTGTGCGGGCCATGGCGGTAGCGGTAGCGGTAGCGGTAGCGGTAGCGGAGCGGCGTGCGTGGAGGTTAGGTGCGGCGCGGCGTCCGGTGCTGCCTTGACAACGGGCCCGCGCGCCTCCGTGCTGCGCTTATATGCCCTCGGTTGCGCGTGGTGGGGGGAGGGCGGGCCAGAGTCTATATAGGGGGGCGGCGGGCGCGCTGGGCGCAGACCAGTCGTCGCTCCGGCAGCGCGCAGAGATGTCGTGGGCGCGCCCGGAGTTCCGAGGATCGCTGAGCAGAGCTATGGGTGTGGCGGATCGCCGTTCGACCGGGCCCGCTCGGTCGACGGCCCCATCCGGCCCCCCAAATACGACGACTGGAGAAGTTGGCGTGGCAGACCGCCGTCCGGAGGAGCGTGCTCCCCAGACGGCCCCGTCTGACCCGCCGTCTACGACGACTCGGCCACCGAACCAGGACCTCGAGTCGGGAGAAGATGACGATGTCATCGTCAACTTGGCAGATTTCCTGCCCGCGAAGAACGGGCAAAGTACATCAGCCAGCGCACCGCATCTCCCAGAGGGCGGGCGGCGCAAACGGCCGATGTCCACTGCTCAAGTCGGCGCCAGAAAGGCAGTGAAGAAGAAGAGACAACCTACTGTCTCTACCACGGGAGGCAGAAGACGCGCCATCCGTGACGACAGCGTGGTAGGCGCCACCTGGACGACCGTTTCGTCCCGACGGGCGGCCAGACCCAGGGCGACGCCTTCCCCGCCTCCCACATCGACTGCAAACCGCTTCGGCGCGCTTGCAGACGACGAGAGGCCGGAGCAGCCAACGACCTCGCAGACGGCGCCCACGACCGCTGCACAGGTTGGCTGCTCAGACGACGAAGAAGAGACGGCCCCCACCACCGGGCAGTCTCATCGACGGCCGCCGCCGATAGTCTTTGAGGTGGCCAAAGACTACAAGCGTTTCCTGCAGCTCGTCAGGCAGTGGACGACTGCCGATTTCACGCTGCGAGCTGCTTCTGGGAACCTTGTGCGGCTGCAAGTTAGTAATACGCAGGACTACATGAAGGTGACGTCGGAGGCGTCGAACCAGGGCCTGCACTGGTACACGCACGCCGCCGTCCCCGAGAGGCTGTTAAAGGTGGTCGTCAAGGGCTTCCCCATGGCGGCTGAACCTGACCTGCTAAAAGAAGAGCTGGCGGACCTTGACTTTCACGTCAGGAACGTGACGCGGGTCAAGTCCCACGTCAGCCATAAAGAGTCGCCTTCTCTGCTGGTGATTGCCACCGACACACCGGAGAACAGGCGGCTCTTCGAGCTGAAGAAGGTGGCCAACACATCGGTCACCGCGGAGGGCCTCAAGCAGAAGAGGGGGCTCGTCCAGTGCTTCCGCTGCCAGGGGATGGGACACGTGGCTCGCCACTGTTCCTTTCCCGAGGCATGCGTGAAGTGCGCAGGCCCCCACGCAAGTGGGCTATGCCCACTTCCCAGGACGCACACACCCAAGTGTGCTAACTGCGGCGGCCCGCATGTGGCGAGTTATCGTGGCTGTGAAGTGTTCAAAGCTGCGATTGCTCGCCAGCGCGGGCAGCCAGCACAGAAGTTTGCCGGCCGCTCCCTCCGCCGTCCGCGCCCAGGCGCAAAACCGGCGAGGCGGCAGGCAACAGCGACTACTCAGAGGACAACCGCAGGCGCTAACAACGTCCCCACAACGGCGGGGAACAGAAGAAGGCGCATCCGCGCCAACAAACGTGCCCGAGAGGGCACGCCTGAAGCTGAGCGCGATTCCCCCCACAAGGGGAAATTGCGCAAAGGAGACGCCACAGCAACGGACGGTGGCAAGAGTGGCAACACGACTGTCACCGCCCGTCAACCTGCTGCGCCAAGGCGAGACGCTGCACCTGCAGCGAATGAAGACATACTGGCAGCAGCAGTCTCCGCACTGTCTGTGGCGATCGACAAGGTAGCAAGCCTTGCCGACACGCTGCAGCGAGTTGCGGAGGCCATGCTGACGGCCACACAAGCGGCGGCTAAGCAGCAGCCGAAGTGAGGCGCTCCCTGCGCCGTCCGCGCCGGGAGGAGTGCAGTCGGTCCGCCGAGGGCCAACACCGTTGTCCGCACAAGCGGCCAACACAGAAGGCAATTAAACCTGAAAAGGGCAACTAGAAGACAAGAATAAAAAGAGAAGAACCGAAGAAAAACAACTAGTCGAAAGAAGATATGGAGGCAATGCAGGGGAAGCCTGCAAGTACTCCGGCCACCAGGGTTAGATGGCAAACCCTGAAGAAGATGCTCTAGCTGGCTGGGCGCAGACCGTAGCCGACTCGCCAGCCGCTGCAGCTGCTGTTTGTGCACGTTTTGCTTTGCCCGAGGAAGGAAGGATGACAGGCCGCGGCAAGGGAGGAAAGGGGCTCGGCAAGGGTGGCGCCAAGCGGCACCGCAAGGTGTTGCGCGACAACATCCAGGGCATCACGAAGCCCGCCATCCGCCGCCTGGCTCGCAGGGGCGGCGTGAAGCGCATCTCTGGTCTGATCTACGAGGAGACCCGCGGGGTGCTGAAGGTGTTCCTGGAGAACGTGATCCGCGACGCGGTGACGTACACTGAGCACGCCAAGCGCAAGACTGTGACGGCCATGGACGTGGTGTACGCCCTGAAGAGGCAGGGGCGCACCCTGTACGGTTTCGGCGGTTAGGCTGCGTCGCAGCGGGCGCTGGCCTTCCCGCGGCCGTGCTTGTGGGTGGGAGAGACTAGAAAACGGCCCTTTTCAGGGCCACCACACTGTTCGGAAGTTGAAAAGTGCGAAAGAGTCTGTGTTGTTGTTGCTGCGTGTGTGCGCTGTGTTGTTTGTTTGTTTCTTTCTTTCTTTCCGTTTGAGCGACGTGATGTGACTGGGAGGGGAGAAGGAAAGGAAACGTGTCATGTGGCTGGCTGTGTGTGGAGCTGCTTCGTTTGTGTGTTTGTTATTGTGTGTCTTTGTATCGATCGCGACGGAGATGGCGGGCTGTGTGTTGTTGTGCGAGAGGCGGTGATTATTTGCTTGCGTGGTTTGGCTCTGTGTGTTTGTTTGCGGCGGCGGCGTTGGGGTTTCCGAGGCAAGGCGTGTGGGCATAGGCGGCCGGATCAGCTGTTTCGTTCGTGTCGACGGCCGTTGCGCGCGGGAGTGGAGGGCGGTGTGTCGACACGCCTCCCTTTAACAATGGTCATTATTGCTGCCGTTGTCGGTTTGGAAGGCGACTGCGACCGTGCAAAATGTGTGTGTGTGTGTGTGTGTGTTTTGGGCCACACGGGCTGTGTGGACGACAAGATGGCGGACGTGCGCCGGCGGCGGCTGTGCTGTGACGGTGCAAAGTTAAAACAAAACAAGGTGCGGCGAGGACGACTGAAATTTTGCTTTGGACGTAGGTTTGTGTGGTGGCCCTGAAAAGGGCCGATTGTTGTGGGCCGAGCCGGCAAAGCGCGTTGCGTGCAGGGGAGCACGCGGCGGCTGCGATTGCCTGGCCTCCTTTAGGCCTTCTTCTCGGTCTTCTTTGGCAGCAGGACGGCCTGGATGTTGGGCAGGACACCACCCTGTGCGATGGTGACGCCCGACAGGAGCTTGTTGAGCTCCTCGTCGTTGCGGATGGCAAGCTGCAGGTGGCGCGGGATGATGCGCGTCTTCTTGTTGTCGCGGGCCGCGTTTCCGGCCAGCTCGAGCACCTCAGCCGCGAGGTACTCCATGACGGCGGCGAGGTAGACGGGCGCCCCGGCGCCGACGCGCTCTGCGTAGTTTCCCTTGCGCAGGAGGCGGTGGATTCTGCCGACCGGGAACTGGAGCCCAGCCCTGCTTGAGCGGGACTTTGACTTGCCCTTGACTTTGCCTCCCTTTCCGCGTCCGGACATGGCGATGGGCTAGCGACGGTGCACACGAAACGGAAACGAAAACGACCGGTGCGAGCGGCAGCGAGTCGAGCAGCGGAGTGCGTGCCGGCGCAGCTCTCTCCTTGCATATGTGATTTCTCACCGATGTGAGAATGTGTGTGTTGAAGGGTGTTGTCTGGTGACATTTCCTTCTAGTTGAATGTGCTATTTTTGTGGCATGTGTTATATGCCCCTAACTTTGTGTTGTGGCCTAACTTTTTTATGCGGTGGTGCTTTGACGTAGTGTTGTGTTCAGTCCAGGATTGTTTTGGGTCTCCTGAATTTTGTAGGGGTGTTGGGGTAGTTCCCTAGTCTGTTTATAAGCTGGTTTTCGGAACTGCGCGCATTTCGATAGAATGCGGCCGCGAGTTCTCGAAATCTTTGAATCAGTGTTTTCATTCCCGCGGCTTCGTGCGTATCTGCCGTGGGGAATCGGGAGGGGACGTGTAGTGCCCGTCGCAGTGCCCTATTTTGGGTTCTCTGCAGCCTCGCTATGTGCGACTTGGCTGCATATCCCCACACTGGGCAGGCATACTCAAATATAGGTCTTACTAAACTGCAGTAGAGCCTGACTCCGGTTGTTGCTGCGAGGCTGCTACTGCAGTTCAGCAGTGGATATAATTCGTTCAGCCTGGCGCTTGCCTTATTCCTGAGATCGTTTATGTGCGATCTCCAGGTAAGGCGCTGGTCTATAGTGACCCCCAGGTATTTTGCGGTTTTTTTCCACGGGATTTCACGCCTGTGGAGCCTAAGTGTTGTGTTTTGTCTATGTCGGTGTGCGATTGATCGTTTGCCTTTCCGTTGCGTGAGCATGATTGCTTGCGTTTTGTCGCCGTTTATTGTAATTCTCCATTTCTTGGCCCATGTTTCTGTGTTGTTGAGTAGGTTTTGTAATCTCCGCGTGACGAGTGTTCTGTTGGTGCTGGTGGCAAAGAATGCCGTGTCATCAGCGTACTGGGCTGTGTGAGTCTGTGGGGCGGTCGGTGTGTCGGCTGTGTACAGGTTGTACAGCACGGGGCCTAACACCGAGCCCTGAGGGACTCCAGCTCGTATGCCTCGTGTGCTTGATTTAGCAGTGTCTACTTTAACACAGAATTTCCGATTAGCTAGGTAGCTGCGCAGTAGCTTAACGACTTGGCCGGGGAAACCTAACGTGTAGAGTTTGTAGAGTAGTCCAGTGTGCCACACACTGTCAAATGCTTTGGCTACATCGAGTAGCACTAGGCCACAGTAACCTTTCCGGTTGAAGGCGTCTGTGGCGGCTTCGACTACTCTCATAAGTTGTTGGGGTGCTGAGTGTTTATTGCGAAACCCGAATTGGAATTGGGGGAGCATTTCTTCTCTGCGTATGTATCTTTCTATGTGAACCAATAGGAGGCGCTCGTAGAGTTTACTGAGAGTGGGGAGTAAACTTATGGGGCGGTGGTGCTGAGGAAAAAGTGGATCTTTTCCAGGCTTAGCGATCGCGACCACTTCCGCGTGTTTCCACTGCTTCGGGAATGTTTGTGTTCGCGTGATCTCGTTGAATATTTCTGTCAGTTTTTCTATCGCTAGCTGGGGCAGGTGTTTAAGCAGTTCATTCGTGAGGTTGTCATGTCCTGGGGCTTTCTTTGTGGGTAGAGATCTGATGGCTTTTGCTACCTCCTCGATTGAGAAGGCAGGTATATCGTCAGCGACGTCATCTTCTGCTGCGAGAAATGCAGTTAACTGTTCTCTTACTGTTCTCTCATGTTCCTGGTCTTGCGCTTCTGCTGGAGTGAATTGTTTTTCGAAGACGTCGGCGAGTGCGTTGGCTTTGTCACGGGCGCTGAACACTAGTCCTCTCTCGCCATGCAGAGGCGGCATCCTAGCGCGTCTTTTGGTGAACTGCTTGGTGGCTTGCCAGAGGCTGTTGTCCTGCACTTTGAGAGCCGTGAGGCGGTTCGACCATTGCTGGTTTCTGTGCTCAGTGAGCGATGCCTTAAGCTCTCTTTGTAGGCGGTTGAGCAGCCTCCTGGTTATCGGATTTCGCGTCAGTTTCCATTCCTTCGCGGTCCTGTTCTTGTGTCTTATCTGAGCAAGCAGCTGGGGTGGCAGTCGCTGTGTGGGGGGTGGACTGGGACGGGGGCTGGGTGTAGCGCCCTTTGCTGCTTGCAGGATCGCGTCGGTGAAATTTCTCAGCGTTTGTTCTATGTTGTCTATTGGGAGCGGGGTGTTTGCGAAGTCTGCTGTTACTTTTTCTTTGAATTGTTCCCAGTTGGTACTTTTGTGTGTGAGTAATCTCTGGGTGGGTGGCAGCCACCCACCCACGTCGATTTCAAAGATTACAGGATTGTGGTCGGATGACATTTTGTTCAGTGAACTCGCGGCCACAAAACCTGCGAGACCTTTCGTAACAGCTATGTCGAGGACGTCCGCCCTGTTGCCGTTCAGGGGGAAATGTGTGGGTTCCTCAGGGCCCCACACATGGAGTTGGTGGATGCGCGCGATGCTTTTCAGTTGTCGGCCCGCTCTGTTTGCACACCTGGAATGCCAGTCTGTGTGTTTTGCGTTGAGGTCTCCCCCGACTACGAGCTTGCCCCTGATTTGCCCTAGTTTTACGATGTCGTCTTCTTCTAAGGTGCGGGTGGGTGGTCGGTATGCCGCAACCACAGTTACCGGACCTGTGGTTGTCGCTACCTCGATTGCTACTGTCTCCAACTGCTTCATGTCTGGTGGGTATATTTGATGGTGCGGAATCCCCCTTTTGATGTAGATTGCTACCCCGCCCCCTGCAGTTGGTCGGTCCCTTCTGTAGCTGAGGTAGTTTGGTGCCTTTACTCGAACTCCGTGCTTGAGATGAGTTTCGGACACCATGCATACGTCGATGTTTTCGTCCGTCAGGAACTGTTTGAATTCCAGTGCCTGTTGGACGAGGCCGTTGGCGTTAAACGTACAAAATTTGAGTCCCTGCACAGCTGGCCTAGCCATCGTGGGGTTTTGTGTTACCTGACTTCGCAGCTTGCTGCGAGGGCCTAACTGCCGAACTGATTTCGGCGGACAGTTTCTCAAAGTTTTGAGTCATCGTTTGCATTAACTTGTCAATCAGTTTGATGACTTCTGTGAGGGCCGTGGTAAAGTGTGTCATGGGTGATTGTTCGTCTGTGTTGGTGTGTGTTTTGGGAGCCTGTTGGTTTGGTTCTGCTGTTGTTTTTATAGGGCTCGGTTCTGGTGTTGCCGGGGTGGGGGTGCTTTATGGGCTCGGGTGCGGCGGCCGGTTGCGCGCGCGCCCCATTGGTCGGCGGCCGCAACAGGGCGAGCTGGTAAAGGTGCGGCGGCGGCTGGCGGCGGGTGCCACTGTGTGGGGAGACGCTGACTAGAGCGGAGCGCTTGCTACTGGTGTTGCTGCTGCCGTACGTTGGTTCGAGATGCCGCCCAAGACTAGCGGGAAGGCCGCCAAGAAGGCTGGCAAGGCGCAGAAGAACATTTCGAAGGGCGACAAGAAGAAGAAGCGCAAGAGGAAGGAGAGCTATGCCATCTACATCTACAAGGTGCTGAAGCAGGTGCACCCTGACACGGGCATCTCGTCGAAGGCGATGAGCATCATGAACAGCTTCGTGAACGACATTTTCGAGCGCATTGCGGCCGAGGCTTCTCGCCTGGCGCACTACAACAAGCGCTCGACCATCACGTCCCGCGAGATCCAGACCGCTGTGCGGCTGTTGCTGCCTGGCGAGCTGGCCAAGCACGCCGTGAGCGAGGGCACGAAGGCGGTGACCAAGTACACGAGCTCCAAGTAAGGAGGTGGCTCTGGAATGGAAGGAAGGATGGAGAAGGCTCCTCCGTTGCGAGAGCGGCAAAACGGCCCTTTTCAGGGCCACCAACTTGCCTTTTGCGGGAAGGGCGGAATTGTTGTTGTTGTTTGTGTGTGTGGACGGCTGTGATGTATGTGTGCATTTTGATTGTGGGTGGGGGGGCGCGTCAAAGCGTGTTGCGCGGGGTACGGCCACGAGGTTGGTCGCCGTGGCGTGGAATGGTGGCACGCCTCGTTGGCGTGGTTTTTGACCCATTGGTGTTGTTGGGGTGTGTGTGTGTGTTACCCGTCTGCGAGGGGGGACAGTGCGATCGGCGACTTTTGTGTCACCGTAACGACGGCCGTTTGCGGGTTTGTTTTTTTGCACATCATACATGGCGAGGGTGAAATGTGAAATGTTTTTGTTTTGTTTTTTTGCCGCCCACTATTCCCTTTGCTGTACGCCGAGTTTGACAATGGTGCGACGTAACTGCAGCGTGGAGGTGTGTGAGTGACGTTGAAATGAACGTGCCATTAAGACGCATTGTTGTTGTATTGTACTGTACGTGTACGGCGACACGCACGATGATGTACCATTCGACTCTGATGTTTGATAGCCGTGTCTGACTGATTGCGTACGACGCACGCACACCGATGTCGTCATTCAAGATGCACGCTAGACGACGACGGCGGCGGCGGCGGTGGTCGTTTGTTTGGCGAATGTCTGTACACGTGTTTGTCTGTGTCCATCCGGTATGTATTTGTTTGTTTGAAAGTGTTTTGTGTGTCGGTGACGTGGTCCGATCCGTCGCCCCCTGAGTAACTGTCGATCGGCGCGATAGACCGGCGTCACGCAACTGAACCGAAGTCTTGGGCACACCCGTCATACTGTTGTACACCGTCGCGCTGAGAACGGTAACGAAAGGTTGACGTTGATCGGTCGAATGTCTGGGCAGAACGTGAGGAATGAGGCAAGAGTGCAAGGAGGGGGGGCAAAAGAGAGAGGAAGGGAAAAAGGGGAGAAACGCATTCGTAGAGCAACGGAACGTTCCCGTGTCGGAGGCGTATTGGAGCCGCACTGAAATGCGTTTAACGGCGGCGCGGCTGCAAGTGTCTGCCGTGGTGAACGTTACCTTTGACGGCTGCATTGGGCTTTGCCTTTGCTTTCGCTTTCGCTTTCGCGTTCGCTTTCGCTTTCCCGGATGTACGTAACGTTTGTTGATATGGTTCTGAGGAAGAGTGTATGACAGTGCCGTGCCGTCCATGTTCGTGTGCCCTCCCATTGTGTGTATGCTATTGTCTGTGTACTTGAATGATGTATGTAGGTGTTAGTGGACATGTTTTACCAGTGGGGGGAAATGGATCGTCGATAGTTGCCGTCACTCTGTCACGGTCGAGATGACGCACCCTCCGTACAGAAAGGTGTCGAGAAAGTGAGTGTGTGTGTGCGTCCGTGAATTGGCAGCGTTTGGAGGTGGGCGTGCCCTGCATGTGGCCCGGAAAAGGCTGTTCGTTAGGCGGTAGTGTTGTGTGGACAGGGGAGGGGCATGCGTAACGCTGCTGGCATGGCATTTCGGGAGATGGGAGGGGGCAAACGAGGAAACGAGGAGCGGCGGCCAAAGACGGGACGGGGAGGGGCGCGGTGTGGGTGGCTTGCGCCTGTGCTCGGCGTTGTGGTTTGTGCAAAAGAGGAGGAGAAAAACAATGTGAGTTGCCAGGGAGGGGAGCGGTGTTGTGTTGTGGTTGTCAGTGAACGTGGCGAGACGGACGGATGCGCGGAGGGGCGGGGGCGGCGCATTTCGCCGGTGCCGTGCCGTGCCGTGCCTGAAAGCCGCGTGGTCGCTGTGTTGTTGGTGGCGTGGGGGCGAGGAGAGTACCGTACGGGTGTGCTTGTGCGCCGGAAATGGCACACTGCGCCCGCCCGTCTTGGAGGCTGATGGCTGTGGTGTGGAAATGGGGCGCGGTGATGTTGAAGCACAGAAAAGAAACCAAGAAAACGGAAGGCGTGGTGCGGCGGTGGTGGTGAGAGCGGGAAAAACAAAACAAAAGAAAAAAAACAACAAAAAAAAAGAAGGAAAAACAACAAGAAACAAAAAAGAAAACAAAAAGTCTATCAATATTAAAATGTAAATGGAAATGGACCCAGGTATAACCTCCCTGCACAAATAGCAGAGAGTCCGATGATAATAAAAATGTGCCAGAATGTTAACGTCCCTACAAAACAAACCCAACGATAATATTAATGAAAGAGTGAACCGTATGTAACATTGCAACAGACATAATGAAACCTGATAAATTGTATAAGGGCAGCAGCCGTTGACCTTTGGCCCTGTATTCAGAATAAAAAGAGCCAAAGATCGTTACCCCAATGAAAAAGACACTGAAACACGTATGTAACATAGTAGCGATGGCGAGACATTGTAGCATCTGTGACCAGAGAGTTTGCGCTGGACTGCGCGAGTGTTGCGAGCGGTTCTCAGTCAGTCAGTCAGTCTGTGTAGTTGAGGGCTGTACTCTGTCAGTAGTCGTCGCGTGCAGTACGCTAATAGTCGTCATGCAGAGCGGTCGGTCAGTAGTAGCAGCCGAGTGCGGTTGTGTGATGTAGGCGGTCGGCAACACTGGTCAAGATGGTGAATAAGGTATACTGTTAATTGATATAATCGTTAGATAATGAGAAATTGTATTTATTGTAATTATTCTCCAACAAGTTCCCCAATAATAATTTTTATTTCAAAAGCATTTTTCAAACATTTAATCTTTTATTGAACTAAAGAGTTCGTTCCACTTCTTTGAAGAAAAATGTCACTAAAATCACAAAGAAAGAGAATATTATTATTTGCAATGCAGTTCCTCCAAGCGCTGCGCAACAACCAGAGCAGAAATGTGACATCCATTTATTCGGAGGTAAGACTTTTAATTCTGATTGTTTTGCACAGGGCCAAAGACCGATATTTCGGTTTAATTGAAGTTTCTTGTCACTGAACGGACTTTTGTAAATGTTGTGTGAAGACTTTATATTTGAGTCAGATTGCGAATTGCACATTTTTGTTGCCATTTTCAATACCTCTCATTGTGGGCGAGGTTACAATTAGCGCAATGTCCATTAGCATCCGTAAATAACATTGTCCATTATTTTAAATATTGCTGGGAGGTTACAACACACACACACACAAAACAAAAAACAAAAAAAAACAAAAAATTGCATTTATATCCGCTCCTCAATTGTAGATACCCCTTACACAGCTGTGTGCAATGAATGAGTGCTGGCTGGTAATTAATTGCACTCCTTGGAGGGAAATGCCATAGGAAGTAGTCTTTAAAAAGTGAATGTTTTTCGTTAAGAGACAAAAGTTACTTTAGAAAAAAAGTAATAGTGGGGCTTTTGTTGTTGAACAAAATAAGTACAATGAACATACGTTATCAGATTTGCGCAATGCAGCGTCACACCACCTTTTGATTATAACACAATATACTATACATCGTCCCGAACCGTGACCAGAGTCGCGAGACGAGCAGAGCACGCCGCCGACGCCCGCTCAGTACAACCGTCCACCCGCTACTACTGTCGACCGACTACTACCTCTCCCGACTCGCGCTACAATATATATAACAACTGTTCCTGGCGACCCGGTGCGTGCAACTACTGTCGTCTGGCGCGGTCCAAGCGCCGACTAGCAGCGATAAAGAACTCTCTGGTCAGACAGAGATGCTGTCATGCCTCGCCATCGCTCTGGTAATGAATACATACGTGGTGCAGCGTGCGTACCACCGGAACACGCAGTGGCGGAGCCAAAGACTGTGTTGTCGAGGTCGAGTGCGAGTGGGAAGAGAGGCAGCGTCGGCACGGAGATGCAAGCGAGCGCGAGACGCACGGGGGCTGCGGCGTGGCGCGTTTGCGGTCGGCGCCTTTGGTGGCAACGGCCGGGACAAGCAGCGGTGTATGGTGTGGTGCGGGGCGGACAGGGGCGGCGGTGGACGGGGAGGAGGCGGCGCGACGACGGCATGGGGGCGAAAACGGGACGGGGGACGGCGGATGTTGAGAGGCGTCACGCGCGGACAGGACACAGACACAGAGACACACAGATTGGAAAGGGAGGGTGCGCGGTAGTAGTTGGGAATGTGCGTACCGTGCGGGATGGGAGTGGGCGAGGAACACGGTCGTGGCCCCTGTTTTGGGTGCGTGTGATGACGTCGGTGTGTTGTGGGAAGGGAAGGTGCTGTGGCGGCGGCGCGTAATGGGCGTAGGCCGAAAAGAGAAAGGAACGTGGGCAGTGTGTTGGCAAGCGTCGGTTCGACTGCGACGTTGATGGGCAGGGCAGGGCAAGGTTAATGGTGGTAGGAGTAGGCGTGTGGGCGCAAAAAATCTGCCGCTGCAGGCGGTGCCGTAACCGCCATGGCGGGAAGGAGAGAGGGCCAAAGAAAGAAAGAAAGAAAGAAGAAAACAAAAAAAAAAAAAGGAGGGGGGGGGGGGGCGAAAGTGGAGAGGCGGTGGTGTGAGAAGGGCGGGGGCGGAAGGAAGGCAGGAAGGACAAGAGGCGAGGCGACGGCTTGCTTTGTGTATCGGTCGGTCTCTGGCTATGCTTCGTTTTCTGCAGCAGGGTCGGTGCGCGGCGTGGCTCGCGGCAGTGGGAACGCCTGGTGGCTGGACGGCCAGCAATGCGGTTGGATGGGCGGCCACAGCACCGCACCTGTGCCCGAGGAGGAGACGCTGGCGGCGGGCCCTGAGGTGAGGCCGGCTCGGCTGGGGCTGTGGATGTGTAGGTGTGCGCCGCTGCTGCAACAACGAGTAAAACGCGAGAAGAAGGGATGGCGGTAGAGAGGAAAAAAAGAAAAAGGTCGTGTTGTGTTGATGCGCAGGCAGACGCGTACAGAGGGACGAGCCCGGTCTGCAGCAGGGTGTGGCCGTGCCGAGTGCAGAGCAGCGGCGGCTCGGTTCGGTTCGGCCCGGCCCGGCGGGCCGCGCTGTTGTCGCGGACGTGAGCGCCCCCTGGCGGGTGGCCGGAGGCGGCGCGGCGTGTTGGACGTGTGGCTGGTGGCAGTGCACAATTTGCGAGTGGCTGGCGGTGTGGTGTGGCGGTTGGCGCGTCGGGCGGCGGAGAGGTATGTGTTGCGGGCGCCCTTTGCTGCGCTGCGTCGTTGCGTGTGCCGTACAGGGCGGGCGCTTGTCGACTGTGTGGGCGGTGTGGCGAATTGGCGTGAAACGGCTGCCGAGAGGTGTGTGGTAGCGAGCCGGTCGGTGGTGTCAGTGCGAAGGGGAATGTGCGTGCGTTTGGCGGTTTCGGTGTGCTTTTTGCGGCGTGAGAGTGGGAATTAGTGGGGCCGGCTGTTGTGTTGGTTCCTTGTGTCTTGTGTCGCGTAGCTTGATGGCAACGTGGAAGGACGCCGGTTTCGTTTCGAGCCTTGCGTGTGGTTGTCGACGTTGACTGGTTGGCGTGTGCCGATGCACGTGCATGTGTGGGTCGCGAGTGCGTTTTTGGCTGGCTGTGTGTGTGTGTGTGTGTTTTGGGGGGGAAGGGGGAGGCGGTGGTGAAAGTGCAGTCGTTGCCACGGGCGTCGTCGGGTGGGGCTGGGGCTGTGCGTCGTGGCGGAAAGGTGGTAGGTTGCGGGAAGCGAGCCCGTCGTTGACGGTGTCGCGTGAGTTGTGAATCGAGTGGGGCGCGGGGCGCGGGACAGGAGCAGCGTGCCGCTGCGTCGTGGTCGTCAGCAGAGGCTGTGCGTGTGCTTGTCCTTTTTGTGGGCGGTTCGTGCGAGGCGTTTTTGTTTTGTGTTGCCCTAGTTGTTAGTTTATTTTGTTTGTGTTTGTTATTTTGAGACGACGACTGGTTGGTGGCGTGCGCGCGAAGTGGCGGTGTGCGCTTCCCGTGTCGTTTGTGTTGTTTGGTTTTTTTGTTTTTGTGTGTTTTTGTTTTTTTTTTTTTTTTTTTTTTTTTTTTTTTGCACTGGGCCCCGGTGGGTGGGTGCGTGTGTGTCGATTGCCGGCTGGCGAAAGGTGCGCCATCGGCGGGGTGGGTCGCCGGCACAAGTAGAGGCGGCGGCGTTGTTGCTGTTGTTGTGTGGTGTTTGTTTTGTTCGGCTGTGTCGGCGAGCTGTGTTGCGGTGCGTGTGAATGGTGGTGCAAAAGTGCTGGCGTTGGGGCTGCGACTGCGACGGCGACGGCGGCGAGCCGCGGGCGCGCCATTGATAGTGATGTTGTGAACAGCGGCTGTGTACGGTAGTGGTGTTGTTGTAGCACGACGTGCATCCGGGCCGGCGCGGAAAGCGCAGTTGCGGGCGGTTGCCCTTCGGTGCCAGCCATGTCGCGTGAGCGGCGGGTTGCTCTGGTGTCGACACGTGGTGCTCTGGGTTGTTGTGTGGTGCCCTTTGGCCGGTGGGGGTGGTTCGCGTGTGTCTCGTTCGCGCTCGGTGTCTGGTCGTGGTCGTGCTGCTCCCCCGTCTGTCGGCGGTTTCCGACGTCGTCTGTACGTTTTTGTTCGTTTGCGGCGTGCCTGCCGACGTCGTCCCGTCGCGACCTTTCAACCGAAAGTGTGGCGCCCGAAGGTGAACGAACGTAACCCTGACCTCGGCGCTTTACGCTGAGCCGAGCGAACCGAACCGAACCTAACCTGTGGTGTGGCGAGGTGAGCTCAGCCTGTGAGCCCCTAACGTCTACGTAAGGTAAGCTGTCCGGCTCACGCCTCACGTTTTTGAACGCTTTTTTAACCTACGTTTGACGCTTCTTAACCTAGCACTGACCCCTTAACCTAACGTGTAACCTAACCTAACCTAACCTAACCTAACCTAACCTAACCTAACCTAACCTCTGACGCCTGACGTGTTTGAATGCTTAACCTAAGTTTGACGCTTAACCTAACCCAAGTCCCCTTAACCTAACCCACGTCCACCTAACCTAACCTAACCTAACGTAGACGTGTAAACGTAATGTGTAACGCGTAACGTGTAAGGTCGGCTGTCGTGTGTGCTTGACGGCAGATTGGGTTGGTCTGTAGATTCGGATTGCGGTTTGCCTCGGTCGAGGGGTTGGGTCGGAAGCGGCGAGGGGCGGCGGCGCCTGTTGCGCAGGCGGCGTCCGTTTGCGGCGGGCAATTGTTGAGAAACGGCTGTGAATGTTGGCGGGCGAGAGGAGGAGGACGGCGCGCGATGTGGCCCGACGGCTGCGGGCCGATCGGGAAACGGCGGGAGGGCGACGGAAGGCGATGGGGCGGCGGAGGCGCGTTTGCACGGCCGTCATCGCCGCACGCCTCGGCTTGTGTGGCTGTGGCGCCGGCCGCGCTGGCCGGGCTGCCGCGGCGACGGTGTGGGAGTTTTGCCGAAGGTTTGGCCACTGTGGCGGGTCGTCGGCTGGGGCTGTGGGGGCGGCATTTGGGCGGGGGCGGCGATTCTCGGCGGGCCGACCCAGGCTGTAGCGCGCGGTAGCTGCAGTTTGGCCGTGGTTTGCGGCGCTGCCGTGGCGACTGGTTGGCGACTGTGGTGTGGCTGTGTGTAGCCCCATCCTCGGTGGTTTGAAAGGCGCGGGCGGTTGTGGCGCAGGTTTGGGGCTGCTCCGCACAGGCTGTCGGACGTTGGGCGGTAGCAAGCGCCATCCATCCGCGTACTTAAGGCTAACTTAAATTAGCTGCTTGGTGCAGAGTTTACCTTGCGGCATTTTCTGCTTCTGCTGAGGTGTCATGTGGGTATGTTGTCATCTTTATTTAATGTGTGACATCAGTGTGTGCGGGACGTCATGTTTTCATCAGGTGTTGGGCTTCCTTTGGGCGTCAGGGTATGAAGGGGGATGGCAGTGCTTTTCTGCTTCAAGTCTTCATCTGTCGAGCATGGCCACTGGCCGTCGATAGCGGTCTCTGGGATTAGCAGGAGCTCCCAGCGCTCTGATGAGGGGGTTCGTAGAAACCCTCGTCCGGGTATAGAACCGTCTGGCACTCTTCTTGTGCCTTTCCAGCACGGTGTCCTCGTCGGCTGCCTCGTGGAGGTATTCATGGGGGAACTGCGAGTGCACATGGAAGACCCGCCGCAGGATCTTGTTTTGCAGACTCTGGAGGCGTTGAAGATGTGTCCTCGCTGCGCAGCCCCAGACCTCGCACGCATAATCAAACAGCGGGCGGAGGTAGAGGCGAAAGATGAGAAGGCCATTCGCCGGCGTCAACTCAGAGTGTTCATTGAGGAATGGGTAGAGAGCGCCCATCCGTTGAATAACCTTGAGCCTCACGTCATCAATGTGAGGCTTCCAGGTCAACCTCTTGTCCAGGAGGACCCCCAGGTAGCGGACGGTGTCACTCCACGGTATTTCGACGTCGTAGAGGCGGAGTCGTCGTTCCGGTGCAGTCCTCTTCCTCGTGAAGACAATGGCCTGCGTCTTCGCTGGATTAAATGCAATGCGCCATTTCGCAGCCCAATCTTGCAAGGCGTGACAAGCTGCCTGAAGGCGAGGGATCAGCACCTCGCGCCACCGACTTCTAGAGAACAACATCGTGTCGTCCGCGTACACAGCTTTTTCGACCCGTGGAGGTGTTGGCAGGTCCGACGTAAACAAGCAGTAGAGGACCGGTCCGAGTACAGAGCCTTGAGGGACGCCAGCTCGGATAGGGCGGGCGTTGGAGAGGCGATCTTCTACTCGTACAGCAAAGGTGCGGTGTTCCAAGTAGGACGCAATCAGACGGACGTAGGCCTTCGGGAAGTGCAGTCGGTGTATTTTCCATAAGAGTCCCTGGTGCCACACGCTATCGAACGCCTTCTTGACGTCGAAGAGGACTGCCCCACAATAGTCGCGCTGGTTGAACGTCTGGGCGATATATTCAACAGCCCGAAGGATCTGCATCGTGGTGGAGTGGCCACTGCGAAAGCCGAACTGTTCCGGCGGCATGAGTTCCTCAGCATCGATGTGGACTTGTAACCGGCGAAGCAGGAGCCTCTCGAACAGTTTGCTGAGATGGGGTAGCAAGCTGATCGGCCTATAGTTGGATGGGTGGCGGCGGTCTTTCCCAGGCTTAGGTACTGCCACCACGATGGAATGCTTCCAGGCGCGTGGATAATTCGCAGTTCGCAGGATCCACGAAAAGATGGCTGCCAGATACACAATCGCCGTCCAGGGCAGCTGCTTCAGGACCAAGCCTGGGATGGCATCGACACCAGGGGCTTTGTTGGCAGGCAGAGTCCGTAAGCCCTCGTGAACTTCCTGAGGCGTGACGGGCGGAATGGGGTCGGCTTCCTCCTCCACATCTTGAAGCAGCGCCTCCACGTCGCGTTCAATGTGTGCAACCCGTTGGGGGTCAACTCCCTCGTCGAGCGGGCGAAAGTTGGCTTCGAAGGCGTCAGCCAATGCATTCGCCTTATCGTCGGGCCGGAAGACATCACCAGCAGCCGTTGCAAGAGGCGGGATCCGGGTGCGTCGTTGTGTGAAGAAGCGGATTGACTGAAAATTCATCGGGTCAGGTGTGAATGATCGAAGTTTCTCAGCCCATCGCTGATTCCTATGCGCGATGAGTCTGGCCTTGATGTCCCGCCGGAGGAGGTTGATGTGCCGCTTCAGGTCGCGATTCCGGGTAATCCGCCACTCACGACACAGCCGATTGCGCAGCCGGATCGAGTCCAAGATGTCTGGAGGCAGTCCTGGAGCGGGGACGGTAGTAGGTTTCGGCGGAGGCGTAGCATGGACGAGCGCATCCGTGACGTCAGCAACGAAGTGGTCGATGGAATCACCATTGATGTCTTCTGCAGCACGCACGGTGTCAATGGAGTGGGTGAGCCGTTCCTGGAAGCTGGTCCAGTTCGTTCTTCGGTAGTTGAGGCAGCCGGAGGAATGGTCCGGGGCAACTTGGAGGGTGAAGAGCACTGGGAGGTGGTTCGAATTCAGTGCATGGACCACCTCAGCTGTCAGATGCTGCGGAAGACCCTTGGTGATGGCCACATCAAGCACGTCCGGGCGGCCGTTGGACGGGTAACAGGTGGGCTCTTCCGGGCCGCAAACATACGATTGTGCTTCCTCGGTGGCACGGAGAAGAAGGCGTCCACTCCAGTTGGTGGCCTGAGAATTCCAAGCAGCATGCTTGGAATTCAGGTCCCCAGCGATGAAAAGGCGTCCAGGCATGCGGAGCAGCGCTCGAGCATCTTCGAGGTCCAGCACTCTTCTCGGGCTGCGGTAGACCGCAACAAAGGTGACGGGTCCCGTGCTCGTTTCCACAACGACTGCTGTAGCCTCGATGAGTCCCGTTGCCGGCGGTTGGATCTCATGATGCCGGATAGATCTGCGTATGAAGATGGCCGTCCCTCCTCCTCTCGTCAGCCGGTCCGTCCGGTAGCAACAGTAGTTAGGGATGTTGCTACGAATCCCAGGCTTTAAGAATGTTTCACAGACCATGCATATATCGACGTTATAGTCCGTCAAGAATTGTTGCAATTCAGGCACATCATGGGTGAGACCATCGGCATTATATGCCACAATCCTCAAGTCGTCAAGCCGTCTAATCCTGGCCATGACTGACGGCGGGAGGTGCTGCTGTTGCTGCCGGGAAGGCCCTGGTGAGTGTCGCCTCAACTGTGGCGGCAATGGTAGTTGGCAGTTGAGCCAGCGTGGAGGTGATGCTGGCGAGCGAGGTGGCAATCTGAGTCAGCAAGGCCAGGAGATCGTCTGTACCTGGCTGGTGCTGAGGGCGGATTGCCGGAGGTGGCTGCTGGCGTCGTCCTGGCGGTGCCACAGGCAGTGCCTGAGCAGCTGTTGATCCTGGTGGCTGCATCGAGCGCCGAAGGGCGTCCGCCACAGTGAGGTCATCGCGGATCTTCGCAGCACGTCGGTCCATCAATGTGGGCCAGGCGCGGGCATCAGAAGTCTGCGGCGGAGGCGGCTGCCTGGGTCGGCGGCGACTGGCGGGCGTCGTCTGCTTGAAGGTAGGCGGAAGACCGCGCATTCGTCGACTGGCCTCTTTGTGTTTACTGCACGAACGGAAGTTCGCCGGATGAGCGCCCCCGCAAAGTCCACAGGTCGCTGGCTGATCTCTGCTTCTTGTGCACGTCCTGCTGTCATGATTGGCGCCGCACTTGACGCAAATCCAGGGCATGGTGCACCACCTGGCAACATGGCCGAACCCTTGGCATCGATAACACTGCGTCGGGCCACGGGACTTCCGGAGCTTTTCCACTTTGATTTCCAAGCCGTAGAAGCGTTCCAGGTTGAAAATATCGCGATGTTCTGCTGTATCTGGTAGGATAACCACCCGATGACCAGTCTGCTGGTTGGTTCCCGGCATCCGATGGTGCTCGATCAGAGAGGCCACGAAACCAAGTTCCTCCAGTTCCTCTTTGACATCAGCATGCGCCAATGTGATAGGGATGCCCTTGATGAGCGCCTTGATCGTCGGCGGCCGAACTGCCGGAAAAGTGAACATCGGGATGCCCTTCTGGCCAAGCATGTCGTGGACCAAGATGTAGTCTTCGGTAGACGCTAGCATGAGCTTCAGGTTGCCATCCCCCGACTGTTTGACTGTAAATCCTTGACGGCAGTGTGTTTTAAGCCAGTCATGTAAATCCTTGTACGAATCCTTGTATTGTAGAAAGATCGGCGGTATTTTCCGACGTGGTGCGGTCGGCGTGGGGGCCGACTGGTCATCCATGGGCGTCTCGCCCTCATGCTGCGGCTGCTGTGCCGCGCCATCAGCACGCTGCTGCATCGCACGACGTTGCTGCTGTTCTGCCAGGGAAGAGGCGGCATCTTCTAGCGTGGCCCCTTCGCCCTGCAGCGGCTGGAAGGAGTTTGAGACCTCCAATTCTCTCGCGACGACGAGTCGCCGTGGCCTAGCCTGCTTCTTCAACGGCGGCTGTCGGAAACCCTCGTCCCGCGGTTCATTCCGTGTAAGCCGTCCCGACGTAGAGCGGCCGTCCGCGCTGCTTCTGCGCCGCAACTCCGATCGTCGTCGGTTGATGACCTCCTGCACGGTGGTATCTTCATCTATATCCGAAGAGTAATCCATATCGGCATCCAAAGGCTGCTCTGCCGCGAGGGTACTATTACTTCCCCCCGCGACAGGTCCGGTCGTCGTATGTGCGTCGGCTGATGGCGAGGCGGCCGGTGGGGCAAGCCCCATCGGACCGCGGCCGGCCGACGCGGGCGCAGCCGGAGCACGTGCTCCGGTCGCGCGAGCGCAGAGTGACACGTCCATCCCGTCTGACATCGCTCACTCGACTGGGTAGCAAGCGCGGGAGGCGCGGCGCGGCGGCGCGCAGAGTGGCGGCCGCTCTCTCGGCCGTCCGCGCCCGCCCGCGACACTGGCTGGGCCTTGTGATTCTCTGCTCTGCTGCTGTGCTGTGCTTGCGTGCCTGCCTGCCGTCCCGCTCGCTCTCGCTGTGTGTTACGCGCGTCGTCGAAATGGCAGATCAGGCGGCTACGAACGAGACTGCTGCGGCACCCGCCGCCACCGGCACTACGAAGAAGGCCAAGTCTGCGTCGTCTGCGAAGAAGCCGCGCGCCAAGCCTGCGCACCCGCGCACCTCTGAGATGGTGACGGCCGCCATCAAGAGTCTGAAGGAGCGCGGCGGGTCGTCGCTGCAGGCGATCAAGAAGTACATAGCCGCGCACTACAAGCTGGACGCGGAGAAGCTGGCGCCGTTTATCAAGAAGTACCTCAAGTCGGCCGTCGTGGCGGGCGAGCTGGTGCAGACGAAGGGGAAGGGCGCGTCCGGCTCGTTCAAGCTTGCCGGCGCCGGCGGCGGGGGGGCGGCCGAGGGCGGCAAGGCTCGTGCTGGCGGTGCCAAGAAGAAGCGCGCCGCTCCGGCCAGCAAGGAGAAGAAGGGCGCCCGTGCGGCCGGCGCAAAGAAGGCTGGTGGCGTGAAGGCGGCGACCGGTCGGAAGGCGGGCGCCGCCAAGAAGGCGTCTGCGGCGTCGGCCGCGCCCGCGGGTGCGAAGAAGGCGGCTGCGGCCAAGCCGGCCAAGGCCAAGTCGCCGTCGAAGGCGAAGAAGGCCGCCAAGGTTCCGACGAAGAAGCCGAAGGCGCCGCGCCCGAAGAAGGCGACGACGCCGTCTAAGGCGAAGGCTTCGCCCAAGAAGAAGAAGTAGAGTAGAGGAGAAAGAGATGGGAGAAAGGAAGGGTTTGGCGCTTGACTCCGTCGTCCCCACCCCCCGTCGTCGTCTAGTGGCGCGCAAGAGACGCGCGGCCCAAAACGGCCCTTCTCAGGGCCATCAAAGCACGTCGGGGAAGGTTTTGATTGTCGTGTTGCGTTTGGTGTGGGTGTCTGTCTGGCGTTTCTGTATGCCCGTGGGGATGCTGTTTGCGTGCCGTGGTGGTTGGATTGCGGGGGTCGGTGGCGGGTGTGGGCGGCGGTAGCGGTAAGCGGTGTTGTTGTTGTCGTGGTTGATTGTCGCCGTGTTTGTGGCGGCGGCCGACGGTTGGTTTTTCTGTCACGTTGTTTTGTTTGAATACGTTGGTTGGCTTGCCTGCGTTCGTTCGTCTCGGATGTCTGTCTTGTCGAGTCGTGTCTGGTCTTTGTTTTGTTTTGTTCCTTTGTGTGTGTGTGTGTGTGTGTTATGTTTTGCAACGGGGGGCACGTTGAGATGTGGAAGGAGTCGGCGGGGATTTCGGTGGCGCGTAGAGCGAGCGAGCGCGCGCGCCTGCCTGGCCGTTGGCCGTCGGAGTGGAGTGCGGGTTTTTTTTGTTTTCGAAACGAAAGCGGCGGCCGGCCAGCCACCCGTGCGGTGTGACGTCGGCCGTTGGGTATTGTGCGCTTTGAGCGCCGGGGAGGGATGATGTGTGATTGTTGCGCGCTGCTAGCAGGCAGGCAGAGTGAGCGGGTGTGGCGGACGGACGGGAAGTGGTGGTTTTTTTTTGTTTTTGGGTTGCGGGGCGAGAGGCAGGCGACCGACAAAGTTTGCTCGCGACGGAGAGATGTTAGTGGCCCTGAAAAGGGCCGTTTTTGTTTGTGCGGTGCGGTGCCGCGGCGCGGTTTAGGCGCGCTCGCCGCGGATGCGGCGCGCGAGCTGGATGTCCTTGGGCATGATGGTGACGCGCTTGGCGTGGATTGCGCACAGGTTGGTGTCTTCGAAGAGGCCGACGAGGTAGGCCTCGCTGGCCTCCTGCAGGGCCATGACTGCGGAGCTCTGGAAGCGCAGGTCGGTCTTGAAGTCCTGGGCGATCTCGCGCACTAGGCGCTGGAATGGCAGCTTGCGGATGAGCAGCTCTGTGCTCTTCTGGTAGCGCCTGATTTCTCGCAGGGCGACGGTGCCCGGCCTGTAGCGGTGGGGCTTCTTGACGCCTCCGGTGGCGGGCGCGCTCTTCCTCGCCGCCTTGGTGGCGAGCTGTTTGCGCGGCGCCTTTCCGCCGGTGGACTTGCGGGCCGTTTGCTTTGTGCGGGCCATGGCGGTAGCGGTAGCGGTAGCGGTAGCGGAGCGGCGTGCGTGGAGGTTAGGTGCGGCGCGGCGTCCGGTGCTGCCTTGACAACGGGTCCGCGCGCCTCCGTGCTGCGCTTATATGCCCTCGGTTGCGCGTGGTGGGGGGAGGGCGGGCCAGAGTCTATATAGGGGGGCGGCGGGCGCGCTGGGCGCAGACCGTAGCCGACTCGCCAGCCGCTGCAGCTGCTGTTTGTGCACGTTTTGCTTTGCCCGAGGAAGGAAGGATGACAGGCCGCGGCAAGGGAGGAAAGGGGCTCGGCAAGGGTGGCGCCAAGCGGCACCGCAAGGTGTTGCGCGACAACATCCAGGGCATCACGAAGCCCGCCATCCGCCGCCTGGCTCGCAGGGGCGGCGTGAAGCGCATCTCTGGTCTGATCTACGAGGAGACCCGCGGGGTGCTGAAGGTGTTCCTGGAGAACGTGATCCGCGACGCGGTGACGTACACTGAGCACGCCAAGCGCAAGACTGTGACGGCCATGGACGTGGTGTACGCCCTGAAGAGGCAGGGGCGCACCCTGTACGGTTTCGGCGGTTAGGCTGCGTCGCAGCGGGCGCTGGCCTTCCCGCGGCCGTGCTTGTGGGTGGGAGAGACTAGAAAACGGCCCTTTTCAGGGCCACCACACTGTTCGGAAGTTGAAAAGTGCGAAAGAGTCTGTGTTGTTGTTGCTGCGTGTGTGCGCTGTGTTGTTTGTTTGTTTCTTTCTTTCTTTCCGTTTGAGCGACGTGATGTGACTGGGAGGGGAGAAGGAAAGGAAACGTGTCATGTGGCTGGCTGTGTGTGGAGCTGCTTCGTTTGTGTGTTTGTTATTGTGTGTCTTTGTATCGATCGCGACGGAGATGGCGGGCTGTGTGTTGTTGTGCGAGAGGCGGTGATTATTTGCTTGCGTGGTTTGGCTCTGTGTGTTTGTTTGCGGCGGCGGCGTTGGGGTTTCCGAGGCAAGGCGTGTGGGCATAGGCGGCCGGATCAGCTGTTTCGTTCGTGTCGACGGCCGTTGCGCGCGGGAGTGGAGGGCGGTGTGTCGACACGCCTCCCTTTAACAATGGTCATTATTGCTGCCGTTGTCGGTTTGGAAGGCGACTGCGACCGTGCAAAATGTGTGTGTGTGTGTGTGTGTGTTTTGGGCCACACGGGCTGTGTGGACGACAAGATGGCGGACGTGCGCCGGCGGCGGCTGTGCTGTGACGGTGCAAAGTTAAAACAAAACAAGGTGCGGCGAGGACGACTGAAATTTTGCTTTGGACGTAGGTTTGTGTGGTGGCCCTGAAAAGGGCCGATTGTTGTGGGCCGAGCCGGCAAAGCGCGTTGCGTGCAGGGGAGCACGCGGCGGCTGCGATTGCCTGGCCTCCTTTAGGCCTTCTTCTCGGTCTTCTTTGGCAGCAGGACGGCCTGGATGTTGGGCAGGACACCACCCTGTGCGATGGTGACGCCCGACAGGAGCTTGTTGAGCTCCTCGTCGTTGCGGATGGCAAGCTGCAGGTGGCGCGGGATGATGCGCGTCTTCTTGTTGTCGCGGGCCGCGTTTCCGGCCAGCTCGAGCACCTCAGCCGCGAGGTACTCCATGACGGCGGCGAGGTAGACGGGCGCCCCGGCGCCGACGCGCTCTGCGTAGTTTCCCTTGCGCAGGAGGCGGTGGATTCTGCCGACCGGGAACTGGAGCCCAGCCCTGCTTGAGCGGGACTTTGACTTGCCCTTGACTTTGCCTCCCTTTCCGCGTCCGGACATGGCGATGGGCTAGCGACGGTGCACACGAAACGGAAACGAAAACGACCGGTGCGAGCGGCAGCGAGTCGAGCAGCGGAGTGCGTGCCGGCGCAGCCGGGGTGGGGGTGCTTTATGGGCTCGGGTGCGGCGGCCGGTTGCGCGCGCGCCCCATTGGTCGGCGGCCGCAACAGGGCGAGCTGGTAAAGGTGCGGCGGCGGCTGGCGGCGGGTGCCACTGTGTGGGGAGACGCTGACTAGAGCGGAGCGCTTGCTACTGGTGTTGCTGCTGCCGTACGTTGGTTCGAGATGCCGCCCAAGACTAGCGGGAAGGCCGCCAAGAAGGCTGGCAAGGCGCAGAAGAACATTTCGAAGGGCGACAAGAAGAAGAAGCGCAAGAGGAAGGAGAGCTATGCCATCTACATCTACAAGGTGCTGAAGCAGGTGCACCCTGACACGGGCATCTCGTCGAAGGCGATGAGCATCATGAACAGCTTCGTGAACGACATTTTCGAGCGCATTGCGGCCGAGGCTTCTCGCCTGGCGCACTACAACAAGCGCTCGACCATCACGTCCCGCGAGATCCAGACCGCTGTGCGGCTGTTGCTGCCTGGCGAGCTGGCCAAGCACGCCGTGAGCGAGGGCACGAAGGCGGTGACCAAGTACACGAGCTCCAAGTAAGGAGGTGGCTCTGGAATGGAAGGAAGGATGGAGAAGGCTCCTCCGTTGCGAGAGCGGCAAAACGGCCCTTTTCAGGGCCACCAACTTGCCTTTTGCGGGAAGGGCGGAATTGTTGTTGTTGTTTGTGTGTGTGGACGGCTGTGATGTATGTGTGCATTTTGATTGTGGGTGGGGGGGCGCGTCAAAGCGTGTTGCGCGGGGTACGGCCACGAGGTTGGTCGCCGTGGCGTGGAATGGTGGCACGCCTCGTTGGCGTGGTTTTTGACCCATTGGTGTTGTTGGGGTGTGTGTGTGTGTTACCCGTCTGCGAGGGGGGACAGTGCGATCGGCGACTTTTGTGTCACCGTAACGACGGCCGTTTGCGGGTTTGTTTTTTTGCACATCATACATGGCGAGGGTGAAATGTGAAATGTTTTTGTTTTGTTTTTTTGCCGCCCACTATTCCCTTTGCTGTACGCCGAGTTTGACAATGGTGCGACGTAACTGCAGCGTGGAGGTGTGTGAGTGACGTTGAAATGAACGTGCCATTAAGACGCATTGTTGTTGTATTGTACTGTACGTGTACGGCGACACGCACGATGATGTACCATTCGACTCTGATGTTTGATAGCCGTGTCTGACTGATTGCGTACGACGCACGCACACCGATGTCGTCATTCAAGATGCACGCTAGACGACGACGGCGGCGGCGGCGGTGGTCGTTTGTTTGGCGAATGTCTGTACACGTGTTTGTCTGTGTCCATCCGGTATGTATTTGTTTGTTTGAAAGTGTTTTGTGTGTCGGTGACGTGGTCCGATCCGTCGCCCCCTGAGTAACTGTCGATCGGCGCGATAGACCGGCGTCACGCAACTGAACCGAAGTCTTGGGCACACCCGTCATACTGTTGTACACCGTCGCGCTGAGAACGGTAACGAAAGGTTGACGTTGATCGGTCGAATGTCTGGGCAGAACGTGAGGAATGAGGCAAGAGTGCAAGGAGGGGGGGCAAAAGAGAGAGGAAGGGAAAAAGGGGAGAAACGCATTCGTAGAGCAACGGAACGTTCCCGTGTCGGAGGCGTATTGGAGCCGCACTGAAATGCGTTTAACGGCGGCGCGGCTGCAAGTGTCTGCCGTGGTGAACGTTACCTTTGACGGCTGCATTGGGCTTTGCCTTTGCTTTCGCTTTCGCTTTCGCGTTCGCTTTCGCTTTCCCGGATGTACGTAACGTTTGTTGATATGGTTCTGAGGAAGAGTGTATGACAGTGCCGTGCCGTCCATGTTCGTGTGCCCTCCCATTGTGTGTATGCTATTGTCTGTGTACTTGAATGATGTATGTAGGTGTTAGTGGACATGTTTTACCAGTGGGGGGAAATGGATCGTCGATAGTTGCCGTCACTCTGTCACGGTCGAGATGACGCACCCTCCGTACAGAAAGGTGTCGAGAAAGTGAGTGTGTGTGTGCGTCCGTGAATTGGCAGCGTTTGGAGGTGGGCGTGCCCTGCATGTGGCCCGGAAAAGGCTGTTCGTTAGGCGGTAGTGTTGTGTGGACAGGGGAGGGGCATGCGTAACGCTGCTGGCATGGCATTTCGGGAGATGGGAGGGGGCAAACGAGGAAACGAGGAGCGGCGGCCAAAGACGGGACGGGGAGGGGCGCGGTGTGGGTGGCTTGCGCCTGTGCTCGGCGTTGTGGTTTGTGCAAAAGAGGAGGAGAAAAACAATGTGAGTTGCCAGGGAGGGGAGCGGTGTTGTGTTGTGGTTGTCAGTGAACGTGGCGAGACGGACGGATGCGCGGAGGGGCGGGGGCGGCGCATTTCGCCGGTGCCGTGCCGTGCCGTGCCTGAAAGCCGCGTGGTCGCTGTGTTGTTGGTGGCGTGGGGGCGAGGAGAGTACCGTACGGGTGTGCTTGTGCGCCGGAAATGGCACACTGCGCCCGCCCGTCTTGGAGGCTGATGGCTGTGGTGTGGAAATGGGGCGCGGTGATGTTGAAGCACAGAAAAGAAACCAAGAAAACGGAAGGCGTGATGCGGCGGTGGTGGTGAGAGCGGGAAAAACAAAACAAAAGAAAAAAAACAACAAAAAAAAAGAAGGAAAAACAACAAGAAACAAAAAAGAAAACAAAAAGTCTATCAATATTAAAATGTAAATGGAAATGGACCCAGGTATAACCTCCCTGCACAAATAGCAGAGAGTCCGATGATAATAAAAATGTGCCAGAATGTTAACGTCCCTACAAAACAAACCCAACGATAATATTAATGAAAGAGTGAACCGTATGTAACATTGCAACAGACATAATGAAACCTGATAAATTGTATAAGGGCAGCAGCCGTTGACCTTTGGCCCTGTATTCAGAATAAAAAGAGCCAAAGATCGTTACCCCAATGAAAAAGACACTGAAACACGTATGTAACATAGTAGCGATGGCGAGACATTGTAGCATCTGTGACCAGAGAGTTTGCGCTGGACTGCGCGAGTGTTGCGAGCGGTTCTCAGTCAGTCAGTCAGTCTGTGTAGTTGAGGGCTGTACTCTGTCAGTAGTCGTCGCGTGCAGTACGCTAATAGTCGTCATGCAGAGCGGTCGGTCAGTAGTAGCAGCCGAGTGCGGTTGTGTGATGTAGGCGGTCGGCAACACTGGTCAAGATGGTGAATAAGGTATACTGTTAATTGATATAATCGTTAGATAATGAGAAATTGTATTTATTGTAATTATTCTCCAACAAGTTCCCCAATAATAATTTTTATTTCAAAAGCATTTTTCAAACATTTAATCTTTTATTGAACTAAAGAGTTCGTTCCACTTCTTTGAAGAAAAATGTCACTAAAATCACAAAGAAAGAGAATATTATTATTTGCAATGCAGTTCCTCCAAGCGCTGCGCAACAACCAGAGCAGAAATGTGACATCCATTTATTCGGAGGTAAGACTTTTAATTCTGATTGTTTTGCACAGGGCCAAAGACCGATATTTCGGTTTAATTGAAGTTTCTTGTCACTGAACGGACTTTTGTAAATGTTGTGTGAAGACTTTATATTTGAGTCAGATTGCGAATTGCACATTTTTGTTGCCATTTTCAATACCTCTCATTGTGGGCGAGGTTACAATTAGCGCAATGTCCATTAGCATCCGTAAATAACATTGTCCATTATTTTAAATATTGCTGGGAGGTTACAACACACACACACACAAAACAAAAAACAAAAAAAAACAAAAAATTGCATTTATA
Organism: Schistocerca americana; assembly: GCF_021461395.2. Classification (NCBI taxonomy): domain Eukaryota; kingdom Metazoa; phylum Arthropoda; class Insecta; order Orthoptera; family Acrididae; genus Schistocerca; species Schistocerca americana. Next base: position 239,378 of record NW_025725953.1, read on the forward strand.
TCCGCTCCTCAATTGTAGATACCCCTTACACAGCTGTGTGCAATGAATGAGTGCTGGCTGGTAATTAATTGCACTCCTTGGAGGGAAATGCCATAGGAAGTAGTCTTTAAAAAGTGAATGTTTTTCGTTAAGAGACAAAAGTTACTTTAGAAAAAAAGTAATAGTGGGGCTTTTGTTGTTGAACAAAATAAGTACAATGAACATACGTTATCAGATTTGCGCAATGCAGCGTCACACCACCTTTTGATTATAACACAATATACTATACATCGTCCCGAACCGTGACCAGAGTCGCGAGACGAGCAGAGCACGCCGCCGACGCCCGCTCAGTACAACCGTCCACCCGCTACTACTGTCGACCGACTACTACCTCTCCCGACTCGCGCTACAATATATATAACAACTGTTCCTGGCGACCCGGTGCGTGCAACTACTGTCGTCTGGCGCGGTCCAAGCGCCGACTAGCAGCGATAAAGAACTCTCTGGTCAGACAGAGATGCTGTCATGCCTCGCCATCGCTCTGGTAATGAATACATACGTGGTGCAGCGTGCGTACCACCGGAACACGCAGTGGCGGAGCCAAAGACTGTGTTGTCGAGGTCGAGTGCGAGTGGGAAGAGAGGCAGCGTCGGCACGGAGATGCAAGCGAGCGCGAGACGCACGGGGGCTGCGGCGTGGCGCGTTTGCGGTCGGCGCCTTTGGTGGCAACGGCCGGGACAAGCAGCGGTGTATGGTGTGGTGCGGGGCGGACAGGGGCGGCGGTGGACGGGGAGGAGGCGGCGCGACGACGGCATGGGGGCGAAAACGGGACGGGGGACGGCGGATGTTGAGAGGCGTCACGCGCGGACAGGACACAGACACAGAGACACACAGATTGGAAAGGGAGGGTGCGCGGTAGTAGTTGGGAATGTGCGTACCGTGCGGGATGGGAGTGGGCGAGGAACACGGTCGTGGCCCCTGTTTTGGGTGCGTGTGATGACGTCGGTGTGTTGTGGGAAGGGAAGGTGCTGTGGCGGCGGCGCGTAATGGGCGTAGGCCGAAAAGAGAAAGGAACGTGGGCAGTGTGTTGGCAAGCGTCGGTTCGACTGCGACGTTGATGGGCAGGGCAGGGCAAGGTTAATGGTGGTAGGAGTAGGCGTGTGGGCGCAAAAAATCTGCCGCTGCAGGCGGTGCCGTAACCGCCATGGCGGGAAGGAGAGAGGGCCAAAGAAAGAAAGAAAGAAAGAAGAAAACAAAAAAAAAAAAAAGGAGGGGGGGGGGCGAAAGTGGAGAGGCGGTGGTGTGAGAAGGGCGGGGGCGGAAGGAAGGCAGGAAGGACAAGAGGCGAGGCGACGGCTTGCTTTGTGTATCGGTCGGTCTCTGGCTATGCTTCGTTTTCTGCAGCAGGGTCGGTGCGCGGCGTGGCTCGCGGCAGTGGGAACGCCTGGTGGCTGGACGGCCAGCAATGCGGTTGGATGGGCGGCCACAGCACCGCACCTGTGCCCGAGGAGGAGACGCTGGCGGCGGGCCCTGAGGTGAGGCCGGCTCGGCTGGGGCTGTGGATGTGTAGGTGTGCGCCGCTGCTGCAACAACGAGTAAAACGCGAGAAGAAGGGATGGCGGTAGAGAGGAAAAAAAGAAAAAGGTCGTGTTGTGTTGATGCGCAGGCAGACGCGTACAGAGGGACGAGCCCGGTCTGCAGCAGGGTGTGGCCGTGCCGAGTGCAGAGCAGCGGCGGCTCGGTTCGGTTCGGCCCGGCCCGGCGGGCCGCGCTGTTGTCGCGGACGTGAGCGCCCCCTGGCGGGTGGCCGGAGGCGGCGCGGCGTGTTGGACGTGTGGCTGGTGGCAGTGCACAATTTGCGAGTGGCTGGCGGTGTGGTGTGGCGGTTGGCGCGTCGGGCGGCGGAGAGGTATGTGTTGCGGGCGCCCTTTGCTGCGCTGCGTCGTTGCGTGTGCCGTACAGGGCGGGCGCTTGTCGACTGTGTGGGCGGTGTGGCGAATTGGCGTGAAACGGCTGCCGAGAGGTGTGTGGTAGCGAGCCGGTCGGTGGTGTCAGTGCGAAGGGGAATGTGCGTGCGTTTGGCGGTTTCGGTGTGCTTTTTGCGGCGTGAGAGTGGGAATTAGTGGGGCCGGCTGTTGTGTTGGTTCCTTGTGTCTTGTGTCGCGTAGCTTGATGGCAACGTGGAAGGACGCCGGTTTCGTTTCGAGCCTTGCGTGTGGTTGTCGACGTTGACTGGTTGGCGTGTGCCGATGCACGTGCATGTGTGGGTCGCGAGTGCGTTTTTGGCTGGCTGTGTGTGTGTGTGTGTGTTTTGGGGGGGAAGGGGGAGGCGGTGGTGAAAGTGCAGTCGTTGCCACGGGCGTCGTCGGGTGGGGCTGGGGCTGTGCGTCGTGGCGGAAAGGTGGTAGGTTGCGGGAAGCGAGCCCGTCGTTGACGGTGTCGCGTGAGTTGTGAATCGAGTGGGGCGCGGGGCGCGGGACAGGAGCAGCGTGCCGCTGCGTCGTGGTCGTCAGCAGAGGCTGTGCGTGTGCTTGTCCTTTTTGTGGGCGGTTCGTGCGAGGCGTTTTTGTTTTGTGTTGCCCTAGTTGTTAGTTTATTTTGTTTGTGTTTGTTATTTTGAGACGACGACTGGTTGGTGGCGTGCGCGCGAAGTGGCGGTGTGCGCTTCCCGTGTCGTTTGTGTTGTTTGGTTTTTTTGTTTTTGTGTGTTTTTGTTTTTTTTTTTTTTTTTTTTTTTTTTTTTTTTTTTGCACTGGGCCCCGGTGGGTGGGTGCGTGTGTGTCGATTGCCGGCTGGCGAAAGGTGCGCCATCGGCGGGGTGGGTCGCCGGCACAAGTAGAGGCGGCGGCGTTGTTGCTGTTGTTGTGTGGTGTTTGTTTTGTTCGGCTGTGTCGGCGAGCTGTGTTGCGGTGCGTGTGAATGGTGGTGCAAAAGTGCTGGCGTTGGGGCTGCGACTGCGACGGCGACGGCGGCGAGCCGCGGGCGCGCCATTGATAGTGATGTTGTGAACAGCGGCTGTGTACGGTAGTGGTGTTGTTGTAGCACGACGTGCATCCGGGCCGGCGCGGAAAGCGCAGTTGCGGGCGGTTGCCCTTCGGTGCCAGCCATGTCGCGTGAGCGGCGGGTTGCTCTGGTGTCGACACGTGGTGCTCTGGGTTGTTGTGTGGTGCCCTTTGGCCGGTGGGGGTGGTTCGCGTGTGTCTCGTTCGCGCTCGGTGTCTGGTCGTGGTCGTGCTGCTCCCCCGTCTGTCGGCGGTTTCCGACGTCGTCTGTACGTTTTTTGTTCGTTTGCGGCGTGCCTGCCGACGTCGTCCCGTCGCGACCTTTCAACCGAAAGTGTGGCGCCCGAAGGTGAACGAACGTAACCCTGACCTCGGCGCTTTACGCTGAGCCGAGCGAACCGAACCGAACCTAACCTGTGGTGTGGCGAGGTGAGCTCAGCCTGTGAGCCCCTAACGTCTACGTAAGGTAAGCTGTCCGGCTCACGCCTCACGTTTTTGAACGCTTTTTTAACCTACGTTTGACGCTTCTTAACCTAGCACTGACCCCTTAACCTAACGTGTAACCTAACCTAACCTAACCTAACCTAACCTAACCTAACCTAACCTAACCTCTGACGCCTGACGTGTTTGAATGCTTAACCTAAGTTTGACGCTTAACCTAACCCAAGTCCCCTTAACCTAACCCACGTCCACCTAACCTAACCTAACCTAACGTAGACGTGTAAACGTAATGTGTAACGCGTAACGTGTAAGGTCGGCTGTCGTGTGTGCTTGACGGCAGATTGGGTTGGTCTGTAGATTCGGATTGCGGTTTGCCTCGGTCGAGGGGTTGGGTCGGAAGCGGCGAGGGGCGGCGGCGCCTGTTGCGCAGGCGGCGTCCCGTTTGCGGCGGGCAATTGTTGAGAAACGGCTGTGAATGTTGGCGGGCGAGAGGAGGGAGGACGGCGCGCGATGTGGCCCGACGGCTGCGGGCCGATCGGGAAACGGCGGGAGGGCGACGGAAGGCGATGGGGCGGCGGAGGCGCGTTTGCACGGCCGTCATCGCCGCACGCCTCGGCTTGTGTGGCTGTGGCGCCGGCCGCGCTGGCCGGGCTGCCGCGGCGACGGTGTGGGAGTTTTGCCGAAGGTTTGGCCATTGTGGCGGGTCGTCGGCTGGGGCTGTGGGGGCGGCATTTGGGCGGGGGCGGCGATTCTCGGCGGGCCGACCCAGGCTGTAGCGCGCGGTAGCTGCAGTTTGGCCGTGGTTTGCGGCGCTGCCGTGGCGACTGGTTGGCGACTGTGGTGTGGCTGTGTGTAGCCCCATCCTCGGTGGTTTGAAAGGCGCGGGCGGTTGTGGCGCAGGTTTGGGGCTGCTCCGCACAGGCTGTCGGACGTTGGGCGGTAGCAAGCGCGGGAGGCGCGGCGCGGCGGCGCGCAGAGTGGCGGCCGCTCTCTCGGCCGTCCGCGCCCGCCCGCGACACTGGCTGGGCCTTGTGATTCTCTGCTCTGCTGCTGTGCTGTGCTTGCGTGCCTGCCTGCCGTCCCGCTCGCTCTCGCTGTGTGTTACGCGCGTCGTCGAAATGGCAGATCAGGCGGCTACGAACGAGACTGCTGCGGCACCCGCCGCCACCGGCACTACGAAGAAGGCCAAGTCTGCGTCGTCTGCGAAGAAGCCGCGCGCCAAGCCTGCGCACCCGCGCACCTCTGAGATGGTGACGGCCGCCATCAAGAGTCTGAAGGAGCGCGGCGGGTCGTCGCTGCAGGCGATCAAGAAGTACATAGCCGCGCACTACAAGCTGGACGCGGAGAAGCTGGCGCCGTTTATCAAGAAGTACCTCAAGTCGGCCGTCGTGGCGGGCGAGCTGGTGCAGACGAAGGGGAAGGGCGCGTCCGGCTCGTTCAAGCTTGCCGGCGCCGGCGGCGGGGGGGCGGCCGAGGGCGGCAAGGCTCGTGCTGGCGGTGCCAAGAAGAAGCGCGCCGCTCCGGCCAGCAAGGAGAAGAAGGGCGCCCGTGCGGCCGGCGCAAAGAAGGCTGGTGGCGTGAAGGCGGCGACCGGTCGGAAGGCGGGCGCCGCCAAGAAGGCGTCTGCGGCGTCGGCCGCGCCCGCGGGTGCGAAGAAGGCGGCTGCGGCCAAGCCGGCCAAGGCCAAGTCGCCGTCGAAGGCGAAGAAGGCCGCCAAGGTTCCGACGAAGAAGCCGAAGGCGCCGCGCCCGAAGAAGGCGACGACGCCGTCTAAGGCGAAGGCTTCGCCCAAGAAGAAGAAGTAGAGTAGAGGAGAAAGAGATGGGAGAAAGGAAGGGTTTGGCGCTTGACTCCGTCGTCCCCACCCCCCGTCGTCGTCTAGTGGCGCGCAAGAGACGCGCGGCCCAAAACGGCCCTTCTCAGGGCCATCAAAGCACGTCGGGGAAGGTTTTGATTGTCGTGTTGCGTTTGGTGTGGGTGTCTGTCTGGCGTTTCTGTATGCCCGTGGGGATGCTGTTTGCGTGCCGTGGTGGTTGGATTGCGGGGGTCGGTGGCGGGTGTGGGCGGCGGTAGCGGTAAGCGGTGTTGTTGTTGTTGTTGTCGTGGTTGATTGTCGCCGTGTTTGTGGCGGCGGCCGACGGTTGGTTTTTTCTGTCACGTTGTTTTGTTTGAATACGTTGGTTGGCTTGCCTGCGTTCGTTCGTCTCGGATGTCTGTCTTGTCGAGTCGTGTCTGGTCTTTGTTTTGTTTTGTTCCTTTGTGTGTGTGTGTGTGTGTGTGTGTTATGTTTTGCAACGGGGGGCACGTTGAGATGTGGAAGGAGTCGGCGGGGGATTTCGGTGGCGCGTAGAGCGAGCGAGCGCGCGCGCCTGCCTGGCCGTTGGCCGTCGGAGTGGAGTGCGGGTTTTTTTTTGTTTTCGAAACGAAAGCGGCGGCCGGCCAGCCACCCGTGCGGTGTGACGTCGGCCGTTGGGTATTGTGCGCTTTGAGCGCCGGGGAGGGATGATGTGTGATTGTTGCGCGCTGCTAGCAGGCAGGCAGAGTGAGCGGGTGTGGCGGACGGGACGGGAAGTGGTGGTTTTTTTTTTGTTTTTGGGTTGCGGGGCGAGAGGCAGGCGACCGACAAAGTTTGCTCGCGACGGAGAGATGTTAGTGGCCCTGAAAAGGGCCGTTTTTGTTTGTGCGGTGCGGTGCGGTGCGGTGCCGCGGCGCGGTTTAGGCGCGCTCGCCGCGGATGCGGCGCGCGAGCTGGATGTCCTTGGGCATGATGGTGACGCGCTTGGCGTGGATTGCGCACAGGTTGGGTGTCTTCGAAGAGGCCGACGAGGTAGGCCTCGCTGGCCTCCTGCAGGGCCATGACTGCGGAGCTCTGGAAGCGCAGGTCGGTCTTGAAGTCCTGGGCGATCTCGCGCACTAGGCGCTGGAATGGCAGCTTGCGGGATGAGCAGCTCTGTGCTCTTCTGGTAGCGCCTGATTTCTCGCAGGGCGACGGTGCCCGGCCTGTAGCGGTGGGGCTTCTTGACGCCTCCGGTGGCGGGCGCGCTCTTCCTCGCCGCCTTGGTGGCGAGCTGTTTGCGCGGCGCCTTTCCGCCGGTGGACTTGCGGGCCGTTTGCTTTGTGCGGGCCATGGCGGTAGCGGGTAGCGGTAGCGGTAGCGGAGCGGCGTGCGTGGAGGTTAGGTGCGGCGCGGCGTCCGGTGCTGCCTTGACAACGGGCCCGCGCGCCTCCGTGCTGCGCTTATATGCCCTCGGTTGCGCGTGGTGGGGGGGAGGGCGGGCCAGAGTCTATATAGGGGGGCGGCGGGCGCGCTGGGCGCAGACCGTAGCCGACTCGCCAGCCGCTGCAGCTGCTGTTTGTGCACGTTTTGCTTTGCCCGAGGAAGGAAGGATGACAGGCCGCGGCAAGGGAGGAAAGGGGCTCGGCAAGGGTGGCGCCAAGCGGCACCGCAAGGTGTTGCGCGACAACATCCAGGGCATCACGAAGCCCGCCATCCGCCGCCTGGCTCGCAGGGGCGGCGTGAAGCGCATCTCTGGTCTGATCTACGAGGAGACCCGCGGGGTGCTGAAGGTGTTCCTGGGAGAACGTGATCCGCGACGCGGTGACGTACACTGAGCACCGCCAAGCGCAAGACTGTGACGGCCATGGACGTGGTGTACGCCCTGAAGAGGCAGGGGCGCACCCTGTACGGTTTCGGCGGTTAGGCTGCGTCGCAGCGGGCGCTGGCCTTCCCGCGGCCGTGCTTGTGGGTGGGAGAGACTAGAAAACGGCCCTTTTCAGGGCCACCACACTGTTCGGAAGTTGAAAAGTGCGAAAGAGTCTGTGTTGTTGTTGCTGCGTGTGTGCGCTGTGTTGTTTGTTTGTTTCTTTCTTTCTTTCCGTTTGAGCGACGTGATGTGACTGGGAGGGGAGAAGGAAAGGAAACGTGTCATGTGGCTGGCTGTGTGTGGAGCTGCTTCGTTTGTGTGTTTGTTATTGTGTGTCTTTGTATCGATCGCGACGGAGATGGCGGGCTGTGTGTTGTTGTGCGAGAGGCGGTGATTATTTGCTTGCGTGGTTTGGCTCTGTGTGTTTGTTTGCGGCGGCGGCGTTGGGGTTTTCCGAGGCAAGGCGTGTGGGCATAGGCGGCCGGATCAGCTGTTTCGTTCGTGTCGACGGCCGTTGCGCGCGGGAGTGGAGGGCGGTGTGTCGACACGCCTCCTTTAACAATGGTCATTATTGCTGCCGTTGTCGGTTTGGAAGGCGACTGCGACCGTGCAAAATGTGTGTGTGTGTGTGTGTGTGTTTTGGGCCACACGGGCTGTGTGGACGACAAGATGGCGGACGTGCGCCGGCGGCGGCTGTGCTGTGACGGTGCAAAGTTAAAACAAAACAAGGTGCGGCGAGGGACGACTGAAATTTTGCTTTGGACGTAGGTTTGTGTGGTGGCCCTGAAAAGGGCCGATTGTTGTGGGCCGAGCCGGCAAAGCGCGTTGCGTGCAGGGGGAGCACGCGGCGGCTGCGATTGCCTGGCCTCCTTTAGGCCTTCTCTCGGTCTTCTTTGGCAGCAGGACGGCCTGGATGTTGGGCAGGACACCACCCTGTGCGATGGTGACGCCCGACAGGAGCTTGTTGAGCTCCTCGTCGTTGCGGATGGCAAGCTGCAGGTGGCGCGGGATGATGCGCGTCTTCTTGTTGTCGCGGGCCGCGTTTCCGGCCAGCTCGAGCACCTCAGCCGCGAGGTACTCCATGACGGCGGCGAGGTAGACGGGCGCCCCGGCGCCGACGCCGCTCTGCGTAGTTTCCCTTGCGCAGGAGGCGGTGGATTCTGCCGACCGGGAACTGGAGCCCAGCCCTGCTTGAGCGGGACTTTGACTTGCCCTTGACTTTGCCTCCCTTTCCGCGTCCGGGACATGGCGATGGGCTAGCGACGGTGCACACGAAACGGAAACGAAAACGACGGTGCGAGCGGCAGCGAGTCGAGCAGCGGAGTGCGTGCCGGCGCAGCCGGGGTGGGGTGCTTTATGGGCTCGGGTGCGGCGGCCGGTTGCGCGCGCGCCCCATTGGTCGGCGGCCGCAACAGGGCGAGCTGGTAAAGGTGCGGCGGCGGCTGGCGGCGGGTGCCACTGTGTGGGGAGACGCTGACTAGAGCGGAGCGCTTGCTACTGGTGTTGCTGCTGCCGTACGTTGGTTCGAGATGCCGCCCAAGACTAGCGGGAAAGGCCGCCAAGAAGGCTGGCAAGGCGCAGAAGAACATTTCGAAGGGCGACAAGAAGAAGAAGCGCAAGAGGAAGGAGAGCTATGCCATCTACATCTACAAGGGTGCTGAAGCAGGTGCACCCTGACACGGGCCATCTCGTCGAAGGCGATGAGCATCATGAACAGCTTCGTGAACGACATTTTCGAGCGCATTGCGGCCGAGGCTTCTCGCCTGGCGCACTACAACAAGCGCTCGACCATCACGTCCCGCGAGATCCAGACCGCTGTGCGGCTGTTGCTGCCTGGCGAGCTGGCCAAGCACGCCGGTGAGCGAGGGCACGAAGGCGGTGACCAAGTACACGAGCTCCAAGTAAGGAGGTGGCTCTGGAATGGAAGGAAGGATGGAGAAGGCTCCTCCGTTGCGAGAGCGGCAAAACGGCCCTTTTCAGGGCCACCAACTTGCCTTTTGCGGGAAGGGCGGAATTGTTGTTGTTGTTTGTGTGTGTGGACGGCTGTGATGTATGTGTGAATTTTGATTGTGGGGTGGGGGGGGCGCGTCAAAGCGTGTTGCGCGGGGTACGGCCACGAGGTTGGTCGCCGTGGCGTGGAATGGTGGCACGCCCTCGTTGGCGTGGTTTTTGACCCATTGGTGTTGTTGGGGTGTGGTGTGTGTGTTACCCGTCTGCGAGGGGGGACAGTGCGATCGGCGACTTTTGTGTCACCGTAACGACGGCCGTTTGCGGGTTTGTTTTTTTGCACATCATACATGGCGAGGGTGAAATGTGAAATGTTTTTGTTTTGTTTTTTTGCCGCCCACTATTCCCTTTGCTGTACGCCGAGTTT
>NW_025725954.1:0-5000 GCF_021461395.2 Schistocerca americana
CGTTCTTGATTAATGAAAACATACTTGGCAAATGCTTTCGCTTCTGTTCGTCTTGCGACGATCCAAGAATTTCACCTCTAACGTCGCAATACGAATGCCCCGCCTGTCCCTATTAATCATTACCTCGGTTCCGAAAACCAACAAAATAGAACCGAGGTCCTATTCCATTATTCCATGCACACAGTATTCAGGCGGGCTTGCCTGCTTTAAGCACTCTAATTTGTTCAAAGTAAACGTGCCGGCCCACCGAGACACTCACTCAAGAGCACCCTGGTAGGATTGCAACGGGGTCCGCCTCGGGACGCACGAGCACGCACGAGGCGCGTCGCACGCCTTCGGCTCGCCCCACCGGCAGGACGTCCCACGATACATGCCAGTTAAACACCGACGGGCGGTGAACCAACAGCGTGGGACACAAATCCAACTACGAGCTTTTTAACCGCAACAACTTTAATATACGCTATTGGAGCTGGAATTACCGCGGCTGCTGGCACCAGACTTGCCCTCCAATAGATACTCGTTAAAGGATTTAAAGTGTACTCATTCCGATTACGGGGCCTCGGATGAGTCCCGTATCGTTATTTTTCGTCACTACCTCCCCGTGCCGGGAGTGGGTAATTTGCGCGCCTGCTGCCTTCCTTGGATGTGGTAGCCGTTTCTCAGGCTCCCTCTCCGGAATCGAACCCTGATTCCCCGTTACCCGTTACAACCATGGTAGGCGCAGAACCTACCATCGACAGTTGATAAGGCAGACATTTGAAAGATGCGTCGCCGGTACGAGGACCGTGCGATCAGCCCAAAGTTATTCAGAGTCACCAAGGGCAAACGGACCGGACGAGCCGACCGATTGGTTTTGATCTAATAAAAGCGTCCCTTCCATCTCTGGTCGGGACTCTGTTTGCATGTATTAGCTCTAGAATTACCACAGTTATCCAAGTAACGTGGGTTACGATCTAAGGAACCATAACTGATTTAATGAGCCATTCGCGGTTTCACCTTAATGCGGCTTGTACTGAGACATGCATGGCTTAATCTTTGAGACAAGCATATGACTACTGGCAGGATCAACCAGGGAGCTGCGTCAACTAGAGCTGAGCAGCCGGCCGCCCGGGAAGTGTGTCCCGGGGGCCCGCGCGAACACGCAAGCGTCCGCTCAATTATTCTGCAAACAGGAGGAGGCTGAGCTCCCCTGCACAATACACCTCGAAACCCTCTCAGGTCCCGGCGGCGCGCAGCGCCGTCCTAAGTACTTGGTCGGGTTCGAGAGAGGCGCAATCGCCCGGAGTTTGGCGAGTAGACGCTTTAGGTGCGACCACCCGTGCTCCCAACTGAGCTTGCCGCTGCCGACAGAGGCCCGGGAGCGTGCTGTCGTGGCATTGCCGGCGGGAGACAACACGCGCCACCTACGGTGACCGGCAGCTCCAACGCCAGCGCCACAGAAGGACAAAAGCCCCACTTGGGTGCCGAAGCGAACTCTCCCAGCACAGCGCACGCGCCAACACGTCCGCACAGCTGCGATACAAACCACCTGCGAGAACCGCAGAGGCGACCGAGCAGCAGACGGCGTCGCGGCGCCGAGCGCCGGGCGGCGGCGCATCCTCAGCGCACACAGTCCTCAATCGGACCAGCACACTGCAGATGTCCACCGCGCTTCGCACCGGGCCCGCGAGGACCTACTTTGGCCGCACGGCGCCGCGTGCAGGGTGCGCCGGCGCGCAGCTGCGCCGCCTGCCGCCTCCGTCGGCCGGCGCGCCTGCCACTGGCCGCCCCCCACCAGCCGGCTGTAGCGCGTGCGCCCACGCACCGCGCGGCCAGCACGCCGGGAGGCCCCCCCTCACCGGCCGGGGACGGTCCCACCCAGCCACCGCCGCGTATCGCTTCACACCCAGATGCCATTCACGTTCGTGGGCATGGTGGGTATCGCTGGAACAACCGGTTGGTAGCTCAACCGATCGTCGCCATCACTGATTCACCTCTAGCGAGAACAACCGCACCACAACGGTTTACCAGTTGTTCATTTGCATAACGTCACCAGCAAACGTAGGCGTCCATCGCCATTTGCAAATTCAACGATTGTTGCATGCCTGTGTCAGGTGTCACGACACACTATGTCTGCCCACATACACGCAACAACATGTGCACGCTTCGCGAACACGTGGAAGGTGGCCCCCGTACGTATGCGATGTCCATTGCGCGAACGACTGTCAACCGGCCTCTGTCGCATGTCGCAGATGTGGAACGCAGTGCACCATGCTATCACGGTGTGTGAGAAGAGACGACTACGTCTGACAACACGCGCCACTACATCAACAGACGGCTCATGCTGATCGCCATCCAGGGCATACCACACTGCAATCCAGCTCTTATAGGGAGACGACACGTAGCTGAGTGCACAACATTTGGACCGCATGGTTCGCCGTTGTTGGCGCAGTCGTTGTACGGTCACATGTACCACGATGTATCATTCAGTACATGAGGACCAATGTGCAGTACAGTGTGTGATTTGGACGTACAACATCAGCGGACAGTTGACACAGGCCGTACCACAGCGTAGGCTAAGTGCTTCGCACATGCGAATGCCAATGAACAACTGCAAATGCCAATGAACAACTGCAAAGGGCATTGAGCATGTACGTCCTGCTGCCATCCACATTACAGTGTATAGCTGCAAGGTGTTTAACATGAAGCGATACACTGGGGACCGGGCAGTGCGAGTAGCAAACTATATTGCGGGGGTTGCAGTTAGGCAACACTACACTAATTTAACGCGTCGTATGACAATTACAGAGCAGGTTAAGGCCCAACGTGTGTTGGGTTAAGGCCCAACGTGTGTTGGGTTAAGGCCCAACGTGTGTTGGGTTAAGGCCCAACGTGTGTTGGGTTAAGGCCCAACGTGTGTTGGGTTAAGGCCCAACGTGTGTTGGGTTAAGGCCCAACGTGTGTTGGGTTAAGGCCAACGTGTGTTGGGTTAAGGCCCAACGTGTGTTGGGTTAAGGCCCAACGTGTGTTGGGTTACGTTAAGGGGCAATGTGGGTTACGTTAAGGGGCAATGTGGGTTACGTTAAGGGGCAATGTGGGTTACGTTACGGCGCAATATAGGTTACGTTACGGCGCAATATAGGTTACGTTAAGGCGCAATATCGGTTACGTTAAGGCGCAATACAGGTTACGTTAAGGCGCAATACAGGTTACGTTAAGGCGCAATACAGGTTACGTTAAGGCGCAATACAGGTTACGTTAAGGCGCAATACAGGTTACGTTAAGGCGCAATACAGGTTACGTTAAGGCGCAATACAGGTTACGTTAAGGCGCAATACAGGTTACGTTAAGGCGCAATACAGGTTACGTTAAGGCGCAATGCAGGTTACGTTAAGGCGCAATGCAGGTTACGTTAAGGCGCAATACAGGTTACGTTAAGGCGCAATACAGGTTACGTTAAGGCGCAATACAGGTTACGTTAAGGCGCAATACAGGTTACGTTAAGGCGCAATACAGGTTACGTTAAGGCGCAATACAGGTTACGTTAAGGCGCAATACAGGTTACGTTAAGGCCGCAATACAGGTTACGTTAAGGCGCAATACAGGTTACGTTAAGGCGCAATACAGGTTACGTTAAGGCGCAATACAGGTTTACGTTAAGGCGCAATACAGGTTACGTTAAGGCGCAATACAGGTTACGTTAAGGCGCAATACAGGTTACGTTAAGGCGCAATACAGGTTACGTTAAGGCGCAATACAGGTTACGTTAAGGCGCAATACAGTTACGTTAAGGCGCAATACAGGTTACGTTAAGGCGCAATACAGGTAGGTTAAGGCGCAATACAGGTTAGGTTAAGGCGCAATACAGGTTAGGTTAAGGTACGACATAGGTTAGGTTAAGGTACGACATAGGTTAGGTTAAGGTACGACATAGGTTAGGTTAAGGTACGACATAGGTTAGGTTAAGGTACGACATAGGTTAGGTTAAGGTACGACATAGGTTAGGTTAAGGTACGACATAGGTTAGGTTAAGGTACGACATAGGTTAGGTTAAGGTACGACATAGGTTAGGTTAAGGTACGACATAGGTTAGGTTAAGGTACGACATAGGTTAGGTTAAGGTACGACATAGGTTAGGTTAAGGTACGACATAGGTTAGGTTAAGGTACGACATAGGTTAGGTTAAGGTACGACATAGGTTAGGTTAAGGTACGACATAGGTTAGGTTAAGGTACGACATAGGTTAGGTTAAGGTACGACATAGGTTAGGTTAAGGTACGACATAGGTTAGGTTAAGGTACGACATAGGTTAGGTTAAGGTACGACATAGGTTAGGTTAAGGTACGACATAGGTTAGGTTAAGGTACGACATAGGTTAGGTTAAGGTACGACATAGGTTAGGTTAAGGTACGACATAGGTTAGGTTAAGGTACGACATAGGTTAGGTTAAGTACGACATAGGTTAGGTTAAGGTACGACATAGGTTAGGTTAAGGTACGACATAGGTTAGGTTAAGGTACGACATAGGTTAGGTTAAGGTACGACATAGGTTAGGTTAAGGTACGACATAGGTTAGGTTAAGGTACGACATAGGTTAGGTTAAGGTACGACATAGGTTAGGTTAAGGTACGACATAGGTTAGGTTACGGTACGACATAGGTTAGGTTACGGTACGACATAGGTTAGGTTACGGTACGACATAGGTTAGGTTACGGTACGACATAGGTTAGGTTACGGTACGACATAGGTTAGGTTACGGTACGACATAGGTTAGGTTACGGTACGACATAGGTTAGGTTACGGTACGACATAGGTTAGGTTACGGTACGACATAGGTTAGGTTACGGTACGACATAGGTTAGGTTACGGTACGATATAGGTTAGGTTACGGTACGATATAGGGTTAGGTTAAGGTACACATTGTTGTAAGGAAAGGTTTAATGGGGGGCGGGGCGGGGCGGCCGGTTTGTTGATTGTGATTATAGTAAGTGGATGCCTGCGGCATCATCTGATTTGCCACG
>NW_025725954.1:12500-17500 GCF_021461395.2 Schistocerca americana
GAGCTATCAATCTGTCAATCCTTCCGGTGTCCGGGCCTGGTGAGGTTTCCCGTGTTGAGTCAAATTAAGCCGCAGGCTCCACTCCTGGTGGTGCCCTTCCGTCAATTCCTTTAAGTTTCAGCTTTGCAACCATACTTCCCCCGGAACCCAAAAGCTTTGGTTTCCCGGAGGCTGCCCGCCGAGTCATCGGAGGAACTGCGGCGGATCGCTGGCTGGCATCGTTTATGGTTAGAACTAGGGCGGTATCTGATCGCCTTCGAACCTCTAACTTTCGTTCTTGATTAATGAAAACATACTTGGCAAATGCTTTCGCTTCTGTTCGTCTTGCGACGATCCAAGAATTTCACCTCTAACGTCGCAATACGAATGCCCCCGCCTGTCCCTATTAATCATTACCTCGGGTTCCGAAAACCAACAAAATAGAACCGAGGTCCTATTCCATTATTCCATGCACACAGTATTCAGGCGGGCTTGCCTGCTTTAAGCACTCTAATTTGTTCAAAGTAAACGTGCCGGCCCACCGAGACACTCACTCAAGAGCACCCTGGTAGGATTGCAACGGGGTCCGCCTCGGGACGCACGAGCACGCACGAGGCGCGTCGCACGCCTTCGGCTCGCCCCACCGGCAGGACGTCCCACGATACATGCCAGTTAAACACCGACGGGCGGTGAACCAACAGCGTGGGACACAAATCCAACTACGAGCTTTTTAACCGCAACAACTTTAATATACGCTATTGGAGCTGGAATTACCGCGGCTGCTGGCACCAGACTTGCCCTCCAATAGATACTCGTTAAAGGATTTAAAGTGTACTCATTCCGATTACGGGGCCTCGGATGAGTCCCGTATCGTTATTTTTCGTCACTACCTCCCCGTGCCGGGAGTGGGTAATTTGCGCGCCTGCTGCCTTCCTTGGATGTGGTAGCCGTTTCTCAGGCTCCCTCTCCGGAATCGAACCCTGATTCCCCGTTACCCGTTACAACCATGGTAGGCGCAGAACCTACCATCGACAGTTGATAAGGCAGACATTTGAAAGATGCGTCGCCGGTACGAGGACCGTGCGATCAGCCCAAAGTTATTCAGAGTCACCAAGGCAAACGGACCGGACGAGCCGACCGATTGGTTTTGATCTAATAAAAGCGTCCCTTCCATCTCTGGTCGGGACTCTGTTTGCATGTATTAGCTCTAGAATTACCACAGTTATCCAAGTAACGTGGGTACGATCTAAGGAACCATAACTGATTTAATGAGCCATTCGCGGTTTCACCTTAATGCGGCTTGTACTGAGACATGCATGGCTTAATCTTTGAGACAAGCATATGACTACTGGCAGGATCAACCAGGGAGCTGCGTCAACTAGAGCTGAGCAGCCGGCCGCCCGGGAGTGTGTCCCGGGGGCCCGCGCGAACACGCAAGCGTCCGCTCAATTATTCTGCAAACAGGAGGAGGCTGAGCTCCCCTGCACAATACACCTCGAAACCCTCTCAGGTCCCGGCGGCGCGCAGCGCCGTCCTAAGTACTTGGTCGGGTTCGAGAGAGGCGCAATCGCCCGGAGTTTGGCGAGTAGACGCTTTAGGTGCGACCACCCGTGCTCCCAACTGAGCTTGCCGCTGCCGACAGAGGCCCGGGAGCGTGCTGTCGTGGCATTGCCGGCGGGAGACAACACGCGCCACCTACGGTGACCGGCAGCTCCAACGCCAGCGCCACAGAAGGACAAAAGCCCCACTTGGGTGCCGAAGCGAACTCTCCCAGCACAGCGCACGCGCCAACACGTCCGCACAGCTGCGATACAAACCACCTGCGAGAACCGCAGAGGCGACCGAGCAGCAGACGGCGTCGCGGCGCCGAGCGCCGGGCGGCGGCGCATCCTCAGCGCACACAGTCCTCAATCGGACCAGCACACTGCAGATGTCCACCGCGCTTCGCACCGGGCCCGCGAGGACCTACTTTGGCCGCACGGCGCCGCGTGCAGGGTGCGCCGGCGCGCAGCTGCGCCGCCTGCCGCCTCCGTCGGCCGGCGCGCCTGCCACTGGCCGCCCCCACCAGCCGGCTGTAGCGCGTGCGCCCACGCACCGCGCGGCCAGCACGCCGGGAGGCCCCCCCTCACCGGCCGGGGACGGTCCCACCCAGCCACCGCCGCGTATCGCTTCACACCCAGATGCCATTCACGTTCGTGGGCATGGTGGGTATCGCTGGAACAACCGGTTGGTAGCTCAACCGATCGTCGCCATCACTGATTCACCTCTAGCGAGAACAACCGCACCACAACGGTTTACCAGTTGTTCATTTGCATAACGTCACCAGCAAACGTAGGCGTCCATCGCCATTTGCAAATTCAACGATTGTTGCATGCCTGTGTCAGGTGTCACGACACACTATGTCTGCCCACATACACGCAACAACATGTGCACGCTTCGCGAACACGTGGAAGGTGGCCCCCGTACGTATGCGATGTCCATTGCGCGAACGACTGTCAACCGGCCTCTGTCGCATGTCGCAGATGTGGAACGCAGTGCACCATGCTATCACGGTGTGTGAGAAGAGACGACTACGTCTGACAACACGCGCCACTACATCAACAGACGGCTCATGCTGATCGCCATCCAGGGCATACCACACTGCAATCCAGCTCTTATAGGGAGACGACACGTAGCTGAGTGCACAACATTTGGACCGCATGGTTCGCCGTTGTTGGCGCAGTCGTTGTACGGTCACATGTACCACGATGTATCATTCAGTACATGAGGACCAATGTGCAGTACAGTGTGTGATTTGGACGTACAACATCAGCGGACAGTTGACACAGGCCGTACCACAGCGTAGGCTAAGTGCTTCGCACATGCGAATGCCAATGAACAACTGCAAATGCCAATGAACAACTGCAAAGGGCATTGAGCATGTACGTCCTGCTGCCATCCACATTACAGTGTATAGCTGCAAGGTGTTTAACATGAAGCGATACACTGGGGACCGGGCAGTGCGAGTAGCAAACTATATTGCGGGGGTTGCAGTTAGGCAACACTACACTAATTTAACGCGTCGTATGACAATTACAGAGCAGGTTAAGGCCCAACGTGTGTTGGGTTAAGGCCCAACGTGTGTTGGGTTAAGGCCCAACGTGTGTTGGGTTAAGGCCCAACGTGTGTTGGGTTAAGGCCCAACGTGTGTTGGGTTAAGGCCCAACGTGTGTTGGGTTAAGGCCCAACGTGTGTTGGGTTAAGGCCCAACGTGTGTTGGGTTAAGGCCCAACGTGTGTTGGGTTAAGGCCCAACGTGTGTTGGGTTAAGGCCCAACGTGTGTTGGGTTAAGGCCCAACGTGTGTTGGGTTAAGGCCCAACGTGTGTTGGGTTACGTTAAGGGGCAATGTGGGTTACGTTAAGGGGCAATGTGGGTTACGTTAAGGGGCAATGTGGGTTACGTTACGGCGCAATATAGGTTACGTTACGGCGCAATATAGGTTACGTTAAGGCGCAATATCGGTTACGTTAAGGCGCAATACAGGTTACGTTAAGGCGCAATACAGGTTACGTTAAGGCGCAATACAGGTTACGTTAAGGCGCAATACAGGTTACGTTAAGGCGCAATACAGGTTACGTTAAGGCGCAATACAGGTTACGTTAAGGCGCAATACAGGTTACGTTAAGGCGCAATACAGGTTACGTTAAGGCGCAATACAGGTTACGTTAAGGCGCAATGCAGGTTACGTTAAGGCGCAATGCAGGTTACGTTAAGGCGCAATACAGGTTACGTTAAGGCGCAATACAGGTTACGTTAAGGCGCAATACAGGTTACGTTAAGGCGCAATACAGGTTACGTTAAGGCGCAATACAGGTTACGTTAAGGCGCAATACAGGTTACGTTAAGGCGCAATACAGGTTACGTTAAGGCGCAATACAGGTTACGTTAAGGCGCAATACAGGTTACGTTAAGGCGCAATACAGGTTACGTTAAGGCGCAATACAGGTTACGTTAAGGCGCAATACAGGTTACGTTAAGGCGCAATACAGGTTACGTTAAGGCGCAATACAGGTTACGTTAAGGCGCAATACAGGTTACGTTAAGGCGCAATACAGGTTACGTTAAGGCGCAATACAGGTTACGTTAAGGCGCAATACAGGTTACGTTAAGGCGCAATACAGGTTACGTTAAGGCGCAATACAGGTTACGTTAAGGCGCAATACAGGTTACGTTAAGGCGCAATACAGGTTAGGTTAAGGCGCAATACAGGTTAGGTTAAGGCGCAATACAGGTTAGGTTAAGGTACGACATAGGTTAGGTTAAGGTACGACATAGGTTAGGTTAAGGTACGACATAGGTTAGGTTAAGGTACGACATAGGTTAGGTTAAGGTACGACATAGGTTAGGTTAAGGTACGACATAGGTTAGGTTAAGGTACGACATAGGTTAGGTTAAGGTACGACATAGGTTAGGTTAAGGTACGACATAGGTTAGGTTAAGGTACGACATAGGTTAGGTTAAGGTACGACATAGGTTAGGTTAAGGTACGACATAGGTTAGGTTAAGGTACGACATAGGTTAGGTTAAGGTACGACATAGGTTAGGTTAAGGTACGACATAGGTTAGGTTAAGGTACGACATAGGTTAGGTTAAGGTACGACATAGGTTAGGTTAAGGTACGACATAGGTTAGGTTAAGGTACGACATAGGTTAGGTTAAGGTACGACATAGGTTAGGTTAAGGTACGACATAGGTTAGGTTAAGGTACGACATAGGTTAGGTTAAGGTACGACATAGGTTAGGTTAAGGTACGACATAGGTTAGGTTAAGGTACGACATAGGTTAGGTTAAGGTACGACATAGGTTAGGTTAAGGTACGACATAGGTTAGGTTAAGGTACGACATAGGTTAGGTTAAGGTACGACATAGGTTAGGTTAAGGTACGACATAGGTTAGGTTAAGGTACGACATAGGTTAGGTTAAGGTACGACATAGGTTAGGTTAAGGTACGACATAGGTTAGGTTAAGGTACGACATAGGT